>NC_142992.1:625526-938289 GCF_061535395.1 Colias eurytheme | reverse complement strand
AAAGTAAGTTATAATAAATAATATAATATTTAACGATATAATACACTGTTGAGAATTGGCCCCGTACCATGTCTTAAAGTACCCATTGAGCCCCGAACGGTCCAATCGGTCCACGACACAATAGATTTTGTATTGTGTCTGTAATTCCGGAGCCTGAGTTATTAATAAAAATTGCAGAAAAGACATACTGGCAACTTCTCTGAATTAGAATCCTCATCTTTGGAATGATCCTCATCCTTTTTTCTTTCTTTCTTACTTATAATATAAATTATATTTACTTCCAGGGAATCTATAGGTAATACATATCTGTCACCATCTGCGAAGCTGGGCGTATGTATTCCAAGGGTATGCACGGTTAAACAGGTGGACAACTTCATTAATTCCCCCCTCCCACTCCCAAAGGTGACGTATGTCGAGGGTTTCTGTCGACTTCCCAATGACATACCCTATGTTACTGCTGACTTTATAGCTTTGTAAGTTCTGAAATCATATTATAAATCATAAGATAGTTCATCATCATCATCATTAGTCGAAAATGTGCCCACTGCAGAGGTATACGAGCTTGTTATGGCCATAATTCACCAATTTCGTCCAAGTGCGGGTTGACAGATGTCACATGTCGTTTACTAATCTACTCGACTACTAATCGAATGCTTTGATGTATTTTATCAGTAGATTTTTTTAGTCAGATTGGTATATTTTATAGTCTCGAGATAGAAATAGAAGATATAACTATCTTCTTCTATTTCTATCTCGTTACTTGTTGAATTTATTTATTATTTCATTGGGAGCAAGACCTCCAGTAAGCATGAGCGAAATGATTAGTCTCTCAGTAGTTGAATATAAATAGCGCAAAACTTAAACTTCAATCAACAAGTAATTGATATTTTAAATAAATATTTTATTTACAGTGGCGTGTTCGGTATACTTTTTCTTTTAACTCTCCTGAGTACGTCTTATGATTTGTATCAAGTATTCATTCGAAAGAAAAGTAAGTATTTCGACTTTAAACAATTATCTAAGTGTATCTTTACCTCTTTCCTGTTATGTATCCAAATATTTTCAATTAATTAATTAATTGCTGAAATACAAAATCATGTACTGAAAAACCAATACCAAAATATGATCAATATTAAATTAGATGATAATATCTTACAGAAGAAGTCAGTAGATTACTCACTAGCTTCTCAATCTATACCAATACGAGGCGCTTGTTGAACTTCGAATCCCATAAGAATGCTTTGGAGTGCATTGATGGGATTCGAGCGATATCTATGTTGTGGGTTATATGTGGACATACATATATATTTACATTCATGACGCCCGTACATAATATGTCTGATGTTATACAGGTAAGTCACAGATAAATAGAATTTACATAAGGAAAGAACACATTTTTACGCTTGGTGGTTATAATATTATGTATCTTATTAGAACATTCTAACAAACAAATTTGTTTGAAATAATTTCTCACATAATTTATATCATCCATGACGAATAGGGAATCACTGTAATAACAATAGGTTTAAAAACTTCTATTTTCAGTGGACATCATATTTCTCAAGTACATGGATATCTGCGTGCCCTATCGTTGTTGATACATTTTTTACTCTCAGCGGAATATTATGCATTTTCGTTATACCAGACAACATTACCGCAAGTAAGTAATCTTTATATTGTACACTAGCTTTCCGCCCGCGACTTCGCCCGCGTTTTCAAAGAAAAACCCGTTCCAGCAGGATTTCCGGGATAAAACCTATCCTATGTCCTTTCTCGGGTATCAAAATATCTATATACCAAATTTCATGCAAATTGGTTCAGAAGTTAAGGCGTGATTGAGTAACAGACAGACAGACAGAGTTACTTTCGCATTTATAATATTAGTATGGATTACATTACCTTCTAAATTCAATTTAATGGCAAATATTTCAAGCTAATATTGTGGTTAACTATGATATATAAAAAATCTAGATACGTTACCCGCTCTCTATTTTGGCAAGAAAAAACTCAGGTAAGTGCCCGAGTTTCACTTAGTCACGCACCATTCAGCGTCGTGGCTGGACGTTCTTTTTATATTTTAATCGGCAGTTGTTATTACGAAGTACATGAGTGAGACATGTATTATGTCTCGTGCGTGAGAGTGAAAGAGAGAACAACTGTATTGGTGATAATGTGTTAGTAAGTAGGTATGTATTAATTACGCTGTTTTTTAGTGCAATGATGTTGGCGTATGCCGCGTCTACTAGTATAATAGGTCATTGGTGGTAAAGTATACTAATAATTTATTAAGCTATAGGTTCTAATAATTATTAAGCTTATAATGCTCGTTGCTCATTCATCATTCACCATTCTATCAACTGATATCATCGGAATTCCTTAATATAATAATCATCTTTCCATCAAGTACCATTCTTGAAGCACATCCACATATTCTACCTGTATCGGATCCTGCGAATGTTCCCCATCTTGGCGACAATGGTCCTCCTCCAGTTATCGATCTTGACCTGGATCTCTGACGGTCCAGAATGGGAGAAAATGGGCATAGCTACGGAATTCTGTAGACAACGCTGGTGGTCCACCTTGCTGCATATACAGAATTACTACCGGCCACTAGGAATCGTGAGTTTTCTATATTATTGGTTATCTAACCTTTTCTGACCATTTGAATCTTTATAAAATTTCCAAGGTATTAATAGACTGATTTTGCACTTATGAACTGTCACAAAATAGTTTTACCATTTACCAATACTACTTCTAATTCTTGGTATTGCCAAATTTATTTAATTTTAAAATTGGACGTTATTGAAACTCTGAAAGGAATTTTTCTACCTCTCACTGGAGAAGTTACCACACCCCCACAGACAATCGGCTATGACGATCAAAACATAACACTTATTTCATAAGTAGGCAGTTTACTTTTAAATAGATTTTAGTAGGTTAGTTTTGGCTCTTTTTAAATGTTTAGTCTTCAGGGTTCATGTATTGAAATAACATTTGAAAATGGTCCCAATAAATTTTTAATTAAATTGCATCTTAAAACTACGTGTGCTTTGATCTATTTTTTCCTTTTTGCAGTGCATCTTCCAATCTTGGTACATAACAGTAGACACTCAGCTTTATTTGCTGAGTCCTTTTGTAATAGTGTTTCTTCTGGGTTCGTCGTTGGTCGCCTGGATTGCTTTAACTACAGTGGGGTTGGCATCTTTGATTATAGTTGTAGTTTATGTGGTCAAATATGAGTTCCCTTCTGCTCTCATGAATGTTTTGTGAGTATATTTTTTAGTTGATATAATATTATGTGTCTTGATTAAGAATTAATAAAATTTTAAATTTACTGTTGTTGTCTTGAAATTCTCAACTTCATATTTTGTTAAATCCATGAAGGATTACATAAATGTAATCTGATATGAATATACTGTATTTATATCTAGAATTTTGTAATTAACTACACAGCCATTTTCCTTAATCACATATGTACATATCTAGACATTAATAAATTATTTTATTTTACAGCTATACAGATTCATTCGTGAACTTCTTCCACGACTTTTACTTTAACACAGCCACTCGCGCCTCTCCGTTTGTAATTGGTATATTATTTGGTTATTTATTAAAGCAATATCGAGGAAAAAATATAAAATTATCTATGGTAAGTATAAAGGACTTCATTTTCAAACAGCGAGTTAAAATTAATTAATATTTTTGTTGTTCATAATTTTCATCTTCATGCTTGTTATTCAAATTTGTAATCTTGGTAGATTCACATAACTTTCATTTTTTGTATACTAATTATTCTGACGAATAAATAAAGCAATCATATTTCTATTAAAAAAAATAAAAATAAAAATTGTTTATTTCTTTTAAACAAGTTTTCATCTTGGGTTGGAGGTATGGTTCTATTGGCAGTCCTAGTCTAATCCTATTTATATTTTTTAATTAGTTGTTCAATAGGTTGAAAATTTTAAGAAACTTATAGTTGTGTGTACTGTAAAGTTTACCAGTTTCCTATTGAAATTATTGAAAAAAATAATCCACAACATGGATATAGTTACGTGAAACTCTTATTCGAATTTATTAATCAATAATTTTTTAGAAATACGTCATAGTTTTTTGGATAACAGCGTTCGCTAGCATGGCATATTGTGTTTTCGGTATCTATGAAACAGTCAGCATACCATATGAATTCACTTTGTTCGATGCGATTCTGAACTCTATAATGAGAGCACTATGGGCTACTTCACTATGTTGGCTGATATTGGCATGTGCTCATGGTTATGGTGGTAAGCAATTATATCATTTTATAAACTTCATTTTAATACTTATGTTGAAAAGTTCAATCGTAAGTCCCATAATATTATAAAAAAGAATTTTAAATTTTTATATCTACTTATATCTATACTAATATTATAAAGAGGAAAGGTTTGTATGTATGGTTTTCACGCATAAACTATTTAACCGATTTTGATAAAATTTGGCACAGATAATCTTTAGGCCATTCAGAATCTAGGCTACCTTTTATTGCGAAATATGTACCACGGGCGAAGCCGGGGCGGACCGCTAGTATTGTTTAAACCGTTAACATTTCAATGTAACGGGCGAGATAGCAAACTGCCGAAAAATTGTGAACCGTAGTATACCTACGCCTTATTTTTCCTAACCGAACATTGCTTAACATTTTACAGTGACATAGATATCTATTAATAGTTCATTTTTTATTTCAGGACCAATAAACTGGTTCCTATCGTTACCGCTATGGAAGTTACCAGCACGATTGTCATACGCGGTATATTTGGTGCATGTACAGATATTACTGATCCTGAATAGTTCTGTGATAAAGTTACCGTATTTCACTGATTTGGATGTGGTGAGTAAATAATTTTTAGCAGGTAATTTATATGTCGTAGATACTTAATTTTTTTTCGGTATTGGGGTTAAAAATAATAAAAATCAAGCGCGGGTCGGACTCGCGACCATAAGGTTCCGTACAAATAAGCTAAGGAGCAACTAGTGTTTGATTTTACGCGAGTATTACCTATACATTTAGAAATTAAAGAGTTTTTTAACGGATTTTGAGACTGGAGTGACCAAGCTCGCTGTGAAGTGTTCGAAGCGTCGGGAAAATAATACAATGAATAAATCGCGTTTAAAATCCATTTTAAAAGTCTTTAATTTCTAAAGAGCAACTGTAAAAAAATATTGGTTACCATCCAATGTATGAATTGTTAACCTCGATTTTTTTTATTTGTTGTTGTAGTGATAATCAAAATACATTGTCTCTGAAAATTTAAGTTTAAGTGAATTGATAAACAAATTTACAGCGAAATGTCATTAATAGTGGTCCCGTTTTTACTCTTTGGGTACAGAATCCTAAAAACGTATATGCCCTATTACCCTAGCGCTATATTCATTACTAGCTGCTCCGCGCGGTTTCACCCCCGTGGCTCCACTCCTGTTGCCCGTAGCGTGATGAAATATAGCCTATAACCTTCCTCGATAAATGGGCTATCTAACACCGAAAGAATTTTTCAAATCGGACCAGTAGTTCCCGAGATTAGTGCGTTCAAACAAACAAACAAACTCTTCAGCTTTATAATATTAGTATAGATTATAATTGGTTATTTTTAGATGTGGAATTTATATTTATTTATTTAATTAAAAGTACATTGAGGGAAAGAGTATTAAGTTCTATATTGAGTAGTAAATACCATTTGTTTTTAGATTAGAATTTGTAGTCTCATAATATTAAGATTTAATGTTATTTGTTTACAGATGTACGAAATAGCTGGTATCACTTTACTTTCTTTACTCTTAAGTTTCATCATGTGCGTTCTTATTGACGCTCCAGCATCCACTTTGGTTAAACTTCTGTTAAGTGAGTATAAATTAATAATATTATTCACATTTTTATAAGCCAGAAGATGAAGACAGATATTATGTTATGTAGAAACTATTGTTAAGATTATTAGATTTTTAAGAAACCTATTAATTAGACGAGTTTTGATTTAAATTTCAAAGGCTCATTTAAAAATCAAGCAATTTGACCCACAAGGTAAAATTAAAATTGGTATCGATTTGTGTCCAATTTACGTGATTTGCCAGTATATTTCTGAAGCATAAGTTTATTATTTACATAATAATATAATTATTTTACTATTGACAAAAATTAATTTAGAAATATTTTTTCAGTGCAAAAGCGACCCATAGAGAATCAACAGAAAACCGCGGCTATAGAAGAAGATTTCAGCAGTGAAAATAAATGCAGACATTTTCATTAATAATATTTATTCATTATAATAGTTGCTTAATTTTTCTATTGATTTTATTTGCGACTTCTTAATGTTACTTATATGGTAATGCATTAATTTAATAAATGAAATAAATCATTCATATAGTACTTAAACATATTATTTTGTTTTTCTTAATACCTCATACATTTTTGTTTTAAAAACTAATTTTAAGGCACCTGCACATAAACATAATTCAACTATTACAATTTAACTCACAATACTTAATTATTTTGCGATTAAAATAAAAAGGAATCTCTAAATGAAACAAAAATTTAGAAATAACCTTTTATTTCAGACGTTCTTTACAATAATAAATATTAATTACAATTAACTATGAGCTGTTCTTAAGAGTTGATTAAAAAAAGTAAAACCAGATGTTAGAACATAAAATTTTTTTCTATATTTCTGCCTATAAACTGGATTAATATTACAATAGTAATAACTACCTTACAGATTTTTACTTAATAAATAAATATATTAAAAAAGGACGTGTGGCACTCGGGGACTGCCGCGGTAAAGCTATTGCATAGCATGGCTTCAAGCCACACCTCCGAGCCCGTCGGAGTGGGGAGCGTGAGGTTTTTTCGTTACGGAATTTCTCGATTCGGTCCCTGCGCTCAAGGCCCGCGATAGAAGCTATGCAATAGCTTAAAAACACTGTTGAAGTCGATAAATTCTTGTAAACATTGTATTTTCACCAATCCTTGATAAGTGTACAAAGCTTGAATTATATCTACTCGTTTAAAGTGGGTTAAAATCAAGTCTAAAGAAATCACTTACATACAAACATACAAAATAACAAACCTACATGTGAAGCTATTACCTTTACGGCTGTTAAAAATAGGTAATTGCCTGGTACCACGAAACTACACGTTGCAATAAGCGACAGTTTTCATACAAGTAACGATACTCAAGCGATACAACTGTTGATTGATTTCATAATACTTATCTTCTCTAACAGATAAATAAATAATAAAAAGAACAAGGTTCGTTATAATTTTGTTTTACGTTCATTGCAATCAATAGTAGAATCTTCTGATGAATCCTGTGAACTCTTGTCAGCTGAAAAGGGATAAATAATATTAAATAAGCAGATAGTCTTTTGAAAGTAAAGGGAATACATTAAAAATATCAGTTATTAACAAAATAAAATAATTTCTTTGATTAAGTAATTAAAAGTGACACACACTAAGGTCTACATTTGATGAGCAATTTGGTCCATACAGGGGTCTCAAAATGGTTTTGCGAAGTTTAACAAAATATAAATTTATTTTATCTTTAAATAATAATGTTAAATTATACTGTACCAAAAGCGATTCTCATCAATCTATTGGCTGGAGCATCCACAAGTACACACAAAATGAAGGCCAGCGTTATAGAAATAGCCACGTCTGATGTACACCGGAACATCTGAAATAAACATCTCCTTTATTATAATAAGTATGAAATGAAAGTGAAGTCCCAATATGTTCCCTAGTAGGGTAAGGTGCAGATGCATTATACATCAGTTTCACTGATCGATTTTCTTTAGGGACAAGTAGGTGATCAGCCTTCTGTGTCCTACCAGACCGAGACATTTTCTTTTCTTCATCTCCACCGGGAATCGAACCCAGGACCCATTGGTGTTACACAAGTGTTAAATGGATATTAGTGTAAAATAAAAAAAATAAATAACTTACCGTCTCCAAATCAGTGAAATATCTTGTCTTCTGTGCGCTCGTTACCTTTAATATCATCACCTCCAAATGCACCAAGTAAGCTGCGTATGACACTCTTGATGGAAACTTCCACATTGGTAAAGATAGAAACCAATTTAAAGGACCTAAAATGATATTATTGTATTTTTAGTAACTAATACAAACACTTCAAACAAACAATAATTAGATATTATTACAGATTAAATTAATACATATAAAAATATAGTAAACTAAAATATTTTATTGCCGGAAAATGCTACAATTAAAAAAAAAGACGGGTTGCACTCCGGGAGTGCCGGCAGAAGTGAAAACTTGATTATTAACGTTCAGCATGTTTGATATTTTGGAATGGTATCCGTCTTACGCATGGAATATAAGGGCTAAAAGAAAAAAAAATCCGTCTTACGTTTTTTCGATCAGGCCACGTGTCCTGACGCGAGTTTAAGATTTTATACCCAACGCCGCTAAAGAAGTCTTCACTTCAAAAAGATCGAATATAATGATAATTTAATGATATGGAAATTATAAAATACAAATACAAAAAAAGCAATGTCGCGTATTGTAGAGAAATAAATAAAAAAAAGAGCCTGTGTGCCGAGCACTCGTGTCAGAAGTGAAACTTCTTTAGCAAGATTCAAAGATAAAAAAATCATCACCTTACTCCATGACGTGTCGGTATTGCCATGACGCAAACTTGAAATATTACTCTAAACGCGCTTAGAGAAGTTTCACTTTAATAATTCTTCTATTTTTTAAAGAGGTAGAATGTGTTGAGCTAGAGTATGTAGAGATCATGCCCTTGCAAAAAATTACTTTTATTTTAGTATATAAGAATAATTTCTTACCTCCATACCCATGGACGCACGCAAAAACAAGCCAGGCCACAGCTAGACCCCACAGAGGTCTCATAAAAGCATTCAACGTAATATCAAAGTAGTTGAACTCATACGTCATCTTCACAGTCTTGAATATCGCAATGATGCAAAACAGAATGGTTCCTAAGGACATTATCCAACCGATGACGACGTATAACTGAAATTATTTTGATGTTTTATGGAAAATAATGAATAGATAGTATGGGAATATCTAACAGCTATTGAAGCCGAATATTTTCTACATAGGTGGAAAATTATTGACGTTTTCAAATTTTATATCTTAATTCGTTAGTTTATTTTTATTTTGTCTGATCATATTAATGTACTTACTGGATTTAAAAAAATACGGAAAAGCAAGGAAAGTACATTAGTTGCAGTTTAAATCAAAACATCGGGTACCAGGCTGGAATACTTTGCAAGGAGATTGTAAAACCTTCTTGCGCAATGAGGTATTTATTTAAAATTCGCAAGCTCATGTAAAAATTATTAACAATTACTTTATCTCAATAGATTGTTTATTATCGGAGCGAAGGTAAGTTTTACGCTCCTGGCAAAGTATACCCGCCTGGTACCCGATGTTTTGAGTTAAACTGAAACTATGATTCCGACCTTGCTTCTGATGTCCCTGTTTATTACCAGTAAATTGTATGAATGTTTGTCTAGTCATCATCAAAAAATATATATACGGTGTCCCAACAAGAACGCAAGATTTAAGTTGACATAAAACGCAGATATTTAAAAAAAATCGTGAAAACTATATTATATCGTAAAGTAGACAAGATGAGGTTATGTATGGAACAACATATCAGGCAGATGGCCGCCGCGGCTTTGCTGGCACATACGCGATCTTTTAATGAAATTTTCAATGACCGTTTTACATAAATGCTGCGGTATTTCATTAATGCAGCATCCAATTTCGTCGTTTAAGGCTTGAGTCGTCGTCGGCTTAGTCGCATAAACCATCGATTTCAAAAAAACCCCTAAAGCGCATTATCTAGGTGGCCAATTATGGTCCCCAAAGCGTGAAATAACACGACTGGGAAATGACTGATGCAGCAATTGTATTGTTTCTCTGGCTGTATGACATGTGGCGCCGTCTTGTTGAAACCACATCCCCTCCTGCATACAAGATGCATATCTTTCGTCAAAATTCGCCTTATAGAGGATTCGGAAACACCAATTTTTTGAGCTCGGTGTTGAATTGAGATGGATGGAGTTTGAGCGACATCATCACGTACAGCTGCGATATTTTCGGTTGATCGACCTGGTCGAAGGCGCGTTGTTGTCTTTACATCACTAGCAGACCCAGTTTCAGCAAATTTTTCCATTAATCTCTTACTGATCGCAATTTCCTTGATCGCATTTTGCGTACTGTAGCCGCAAAACTTTCACCATTTTGGTATAACACAAATTTTACAATGAGAATGCGTTGATCCTTCGTTTAGCGTTTTATTTTTACTAACCTAGACAAACATTCATACTAAAAAAAAAAATTTTTTGAAATGTCAAACGATGACACTTCGAATGGCGCCAAATTTAAATCTTGCGTTCTTGTTGGGACACCCTATATTTTACACACAACCACCATGTATTTGACATACCTACACATGCATATTACATATTATACGCGCTTTTGTTTGTCGTTATCAAGATGGTTTAGAATTAATTAAAGATAATAATTTATATTAATAAGGATAATAATATAAATTTATAATCTATTCTTTATAAATTTATATTTATAAAGCATTTCAATGCCATAAAACCAAAAATATTAATTTATTCAACAAGGATAATAATATTTCAGAAAAAATGTTATTTTATCATTTCTTTTATTTCGTCATTAGACTGGTAAATTTACTGGAACTACGGAAACACGAACTTAATACGATAGGAAAAGCAAGGTGGATATCATAGTCCTGTTTAAATCAAAACATCGGATACTAGGCGGGAATACTTTGCAAGGAGATTGTAGCCTTTGCCGCCACGCTACGCTATTGGCATAACCAATGCATTTGTTTATGCCAATAGTAAGTTTTATTGTGGTTTTATGAAGATTTTTTGATTAATTACAATGTTACATTATATAAGAGGCGATTTTTATTTGTTAATTTACATAAAGAACAAGAACTTAAATTAATATTTCTGTTTTAAAATCTATTTATCAATAAATAAAATATTTATAATTTTTTACTGACTTCAAAGAACGGTATTTAAAATACGATTCAACTAAAATAATTTGAACAATATTGGCGAATCTAAATAAAAAATTGGAAATACTAATGAGATGAATACTGAGGAGATCAATTAAAATTTTGACGCATAGGTATTATATTCGTTGAAACAATATAATTTAAACAGTAACCACTTTGTAACTTTTATGACAAATATGTTTTATATTAATTTCACGAGAGCTTCAGGGTGGTTTCCTAGTTGCACTCTAAATCAAAACATCAAGTACCAGGCGAACATGCATTACAGGGAGACTGCAAAGTGCTGAAAACCTCCCCTCTCTTGGCTGTGTGCAATCCAGACTCAATTATATTGTGTCTATGTAGTTGTATCGCAATAGCGTAAACGCGTGTCTTCTCTTATGATTAAAAATTGGTAAGACTTTCAAAGGATGTTAACAACAACACTTACTTTTTCATATACCTACTTACTTACTATTTTCGTACTATAGTTATGGTGCAACAATCGTTATTCAGATACATTTTGAAAACGAAAATGCTTTTATCATAGTTCAAATGGAAAAAGATTCATGTACAACAATATCATAATGTTGTGGGAATCGAGATCATTTTTTTTAGAAGATAACCTGTTTCCTGTCTTTTTATTTACCTACGTTTTCATGTAAAATTTATGGACAGTGCCCTTTTTTATTTATTTTTTTCATATTTTTTGTGAATTATATTTTCATATTGCACACTTTCAAATAAGGACATTACGAAATATTTAACAATAGATTTATAGGAAAGAGATAGTTGCACAAGCCACGCCCGTTGTTTACAAACTGCCCCGTAACCCAAAACAATGTACCAGGGCAGTAGAAGTGGGAAGGGATTATGTGGCCTACTGTGAAATATTGTTTACATAGCGTTCTGAAATTCAAAACAATGTACCAGGGTGCTATACATTTAAGGGGCATTTTGTTGAATATTTTAACATGCGGGATTTATTTTATCAAAATTGCTGTAGTTAAAATATTTGGGGCAATAATATTATTTTTTAGAAAAACCCAAGATTACATTGCAATTAATATTTTCTTAGGGATTTTAAATTCAACCTAGAAAGGTTTTATTCCTTACAAAATGATTTTATATGTCTACCTTCATCAATAATAAAATAATAATCGATTAAAAATAATAATTAACACGACTGAACACAACCAAAATGACCGTTACGTCCGAAAGCCAAATGCAAAAAGGCAAATCCGCTGTTCAACTCATTTTTATAACCACCCCCTCGGTTTGGGTTGCCAGTTGGGGATTTGTTTCTAATAATTTTGTTATAAGTTTTTTTCTGTTTTTCGTAAATGATAATAATATAAAATAATTTGGAAAATCCAAAAGTGCACGCCTCATAATTTTTTTTTAATAAATATTTATTAATTATTATTTTTGTTTATTTAATAACAATTAAACCACATCGAATCAGACCCTGAAAAATGAAAGGGTTCTATTCCTGAGCATACTCAAGCGTAAGAGAAAAAAAAAGACTCGATTAGTAAAGTATTTCGGTCGCTATCGTGTTAACAAGAAAAAGGATCCGCACATACAGACACACGGACGTCCAAGACAGAACTTTTTTAAACTGTTTTTTAACTAGTTTAAATAACAAAAATGACATCAAAAATATCACGAACGTTAAAAATAGTGTTTTTTCTTAATATGTGTGTGTATGTATTATCTTACAAGTGCAATGTATGATACATAAAGACATTTTAAGTTTGAAAAATCAGATGTTTTGCGCGAAGTGACAGTAGTACCCACCTCAACGCTTCGCTTATGAGGCGTGCAAAATATATCTATCTAATTTGCCTAAAGAATGTTAATTATGAATACAGAAATAAAACAGTTATAAGAACATTTTCACTAAATAAGTCATAAACAGACCATGTCGATGACCTCCCGTTAAGGTGTAAGTAGTAACTTACCTTATGAATTCGTATATTCCTCCCTCTATATATTCTCAGGATTTGTCCAATCATAATGCCAATAATAAACGGCGCCGCTCGAACAGGAGTATGCGCATAATATTTTCCATAATAATCATGATGAGTTTGTGAGTACCTAAATAGTATAAAGGTCGATGAATTAGCTCTTGAGAGAACGATATCTTGATATTAAGTTGAGATGTAAAGGTAAGTGTAAGCTGCCCCCCTAGTCAAGTGGCTTTCTGTTAGCGTGGCGTTCAATAGAATAGACTACGAATGTATGAGATTGACGTAAGCTGTAGATAAACGTATCTACAGCTTACTTCAATCTCATACATTCGTAGAGATAAACTACGATAACATGGCGCGCCCCTCCAAATTACTGTTTCAATGTGTGTAGTGAAATACAAATATTTAAAAATTAAATTATTAATTTTTATTATTATATTATATTATTATATTATTTATTATGAATTTCACAAATACTTTCAAACGTTTTGAATTTTGGAGGGGCGCGCCATGTTATCGTAGTTTATCTCTAGTCTATTCTATTGAACGCTACGCTAACAGAAAGCCACTTGACTAGGGGGGCAGAGCAATAACATAAAGCGGTACATTTACATCAAACGAGCGAATGCTCATTCTAACCCCACTGTCAAATTATTTAAGTGTAAGTAGAGAATTCTTTCGTTGTCGAACGCACTAAGGTTCGAAAAGTTTCTATGAAATATTCTTATACTGAACAACACTGAATACGAGTTTTCGTTTACACTTAATGATCACAAAATAAATACTCTTGATCTAGCTCGTTTGATATAAATGCACTGTTACGTGACTTAGCGCGTTGAAGCTTTATAAAATGCGATATAAAATTATATCGAGTAAAATCATAATTGATAATCTTCTTCAGCCACCATATATTCGATTAATGTTTTTCATTAAACATAAATGCCGTAAATGCTATCCAAAAACATATTTAAATGAGTGAGAGTCTTGCTCATGTGATCGCTCAGAAATTATTAAGATTACCAATTTTCTATATTAATAATTCTGAATCACATACCAAACGTTTATCATCGCTGCTGGGAATTTATAGGTAAAGCTATACACGACGGATGTTATAACAGAACCAAGCAAAGCTGACGTCATTACAGCCCAGGATATCCAGCCGGAACCAAATAGAAATACTATAACAAATGGACTCAGAAAGTGAAGCTGAGTGTCCACTGCAACGTACCAGGAATGGATGAGACACTGGAAAGAAAAAAATAACGAAGATAATCATAATAATAAATAATTACTACGTATTATAAAATAAATTCGCTTTCGCTGTCTCTTTGTATGCTTAAATCTTTAAAACTACGCAACGGATTTTGATGCGGTTTTTTAATAGATAGTGTTTGAAGAGGAAGGTTTTTCTATACAATTTATTAGGTTTTAGACAAAACGAGCGAAGCTGCGGGCGGAAAGCTAGTAAGAATATAACGAAATAAGTAAAGAAATTGTAAGAATTTTTAGGGAATGATTATTATCCTACAAAATAATAATCTGGCCATTATTATTTTGTAGGACAATAATGACATAAAAAGCAATAATAATAGTCAATTTACTATTAGAAGAAGTGTTTTAAGAAAGAAAAATAATTCAAAATAGGATACGTAGCGGTATTTGAGCCTGGGCTTTTCATGCTTTTCCTACTATTTCATACCTTTCTTACTTTGCTCTAGAAACTTGAACTTGAACGAAATTTCTCTGTAGTTGAATTTTTTACTTACGTTTGATATTTAGTTTTACAGCATTAAAATATAAATGAGAATTACGGCTATTAACGGCAAAATCTTGCCTAGTGTTTTTTTTTTATTCATTAAAAATGTTTTATTTACTTACGTTTCTTGTCATTTTCAAATGGTTCTGCACATGCAAGAGCGTGGCCCACCAATTCTCTCTGCATTGCTGGGTTGCGTGGGCCATCCCCAAAAAGTTGGGACCATCAGCTACCCAGTTCATGACTGATGCTTGGAGCAGGACTATCGTGGCGAGCAGGGGAAATAATCGTAGGTAGCGGTACACGTAGAACTTAGGAAGGCTTCTGATGAACTTTTCTGAAATAATTACGTCGATTTTGAGGTTGTAATAACAGAGATGATGAAAAAAAAGACGTGTGGCACTCGGGGACTGCCGCGGTAAAGCTATTGCATAGCATGCCTTCAAGCCACACCTCCGAGTCCGTCGGAGTGGGGAGCGTGAGGTTTTTTCGTTACGGAATTTCCCGATTCGGTCCCCGCGCTCAAGGCCCGCGATAGAAGTTATGCAATAGCTTAATAACTGGGGGTATAGAATGTTTCTTAAAAATTGTGTTATTGTTGGTGATATCAAAGATTGCTTGTATAATTATTATTAATATAATTTGGAATCAAATGCAAGATTGATAAATTTTTATTGACATTAAGAGTAAAATATAACCTATAGATATTAAAATTTGCTCCACCAATAATCATGCTTCATAAATAAAATGCAATAATCCACACTAATATTATAAATGCGAAAGTAACTCTGTCTGTCTGTCTGTTACTCAATCACGTCTTAACTACTGAACCAATTTGCATGAAATTTGGTATAGAGATATTTTGATACCCGAGAAAGGACATAGGATAGGTTTTATCCCGGAAATCCTACGGGAACAGGTTTTTCTTTGAAAACGCGGGCGAAGCCGCGGGCGGAAAGCTAGTTATGAATAAAAAAGAAATATTGCTCAATTCAGAGCCAATACTAATGTCGCAGAAAACTAAATTGAACTCGATCATAACCTTAGTCATAACATAAAACTTATTATAATGCTTCATATTCCAGATTTGCTCTTACTCTCAGTTACAAGACGTTGCGTTGAATATAACTTAGCATAAATCTGTGAGAGTAGGTACCCTTGGGGCCTTCGTACTGGTCAAAATAACGTTATTCACATTTGACGTTATCTTGTGTGAAATATTACACAATATTGCGTCTAAGGCTTTGAAACTGTACAAGAAGGTCCTTATCTCAATAGAATTAGGGTGTAAAGTGTCTTGGTTCTAGATGTTATCATTTATAACTGCTTTATCATTTCTTATTTAATTTGTTCTCGTGCACAATTAACACGTACGTTTGTAAAAGTAATAAAATAACATTTAATATAGTATTGACTGTGGTATTGACCCTATCCATACTTAATATTATAAATGCGAAAGTAACTCTGTCTGTCTGTCTTTTACTCAATCACGCCTAAACTACTGAACCAATTTGCATGAAATTTGGTATGGAGATATTTTGATACCCGAGAAAGGACATAGGCTACCTTTTATTGCGAAATATGTACCACGGGCGAAGCCGGGCCGGACCTCTAGTAGTCTATAAAGTGATCAATTAAACGTATTTCTATGAGATAATGTTTTAAAAATATTGTACACTTAAGTAAGTTAAAAAATATTATGTGCTTAATAATTACAAGCTACAGACCGCATGAACCGCTAAAATTGCTAAAGGCAAATCTCGAGAACAGCTGAACAGATTTCGTTAATTCTTTTTTTATAACATTCCTTGAAGTACAACGTTGGTCCTTATGGAGACAAAACGTAAACATCAACATGCCGTCGCGGACAGTTGTCCGCGGAGTTAAGGATATTTTTAATTACACTCGCAACCAATAGGAAGCGGGTTCTAGCTGAATTAAATAGTATAATATGCATACTCACTGGTTGTATAATCAACTGGCTTTCCATAAATACAGAAGATTCCAGAAAGAAGAAAGTATGTGTCCACCATCATCGGGGCTGCGTGTATCCATGAGCTTATGGGTTTTGTTGACCACTGAAAATATATACGCTTATAACAAATGAACAAAAGTCGTATACGAAATACGTCTAGAATAATAATTATGTGCTAATAATATTTATAGTGAATGAGATTTTGAAACTAATAATGGTAATAAAATCTCACGTAATGATTATTTTTATATCAAACTATAATAAACAATCAACCTATAAAGATTTTGGAATAATACAAATACAAAACTATTGTAAAGAAACTATTCTTGTACCTTATATCTAAAAAAAATGGGTTGTCTCTTCTGTCTGTAAAGTCGGTTTACTGACGATAGTTGAACGTGACAACGTCCGATTGTGCTTCTTTGTCGCTCGTTCCGCGCTCTCGCTTGCACTTCAAGCCTCATGGAACGCCTCAGAGCGAGGTAACGCCGCATGAGTCATGTTTTTTCGTGCGTGCAGCTGGCCGTATCGAATTATAAGACGTTGTCACGTCAAAAAGGGCGTGTTTGCCGAGCACACGTGTCAGAAGAGAAACTTCCTTAGCAAGATTCAAAGATATCAAAATCGTCGCCTTAATCCACGACGTGACGGTATTACCATGGTAATACGTCACATCGTGGAGGCGTCATGACGCGACCTTTAAATTTTACTCTCAACGATTCTTGTAATTCCTTATATCCAAACAATTTAAAACAAATCCATACCCGTATAGTATCTATTCCATTGTGTATAGTCGGGAAGAATCCAACGATGTATGTATGTCCACATATCACCCATAACATGGATAGAGCTCGAATGCCATCCACGCAATGTAATGTGGTATTATCACTTCTAAAGTTCAGAAGGCTCCTCGTGTTACTGTATATTGAGAAACTGCTGAGCAAGCTGTTTGTTTTCACTGAAATAAGTTGATTTATTAATAATTTCAGAAAAATAACAAAAAAAAGACGTGTGGCACTCGGGGACTGCCGCGGTAAAGCTATTGCATAGCATGCCTTCAAGCCACACCTCCGTGCCAGATATCGAAAATTCGCTTTTATTATTTTAACACTATAATGTTGGTCTAAACTCAAAAACGAATTCAATGATTATTGAAATTCTTTCAAAAGTGAGAAGCTATTCATGAATATATTTTTATTTTTTAAGGTATTACTTAGTCAATAATTTAGAATGGACAATGAACAAAATCAAAACAATTGTAGATTGAACAGTTGTTTTTGTGACAAAATTAATCTTAACCTACATTATTTACAATTTTTTTAATTAGGTACTTAATGTAGAGGGGAAACTATGAACAAACTTACTTCTTTTTCGAACAAACACTTGATACAAATCGTAGCATGTGCTCAAAATAGTTAGAAGGAATAGAGTTCCAAAGACGCCCCTGTAAAATAATTTTAAATAACTTTAGTATATTTTATCCAATACATATTTTAAAAGTTATTTCTTATGCATAATGTTATGTGACATAAACCGATTTAGGCGGTCTGCCTTTTGCATAATAATATGTCCTTTGTAAGACTTATTTTGATTTAGTGAAGAGAAATTGTATCTAACTATGAATTATACATATTTTCTAAATACAATAAAACTTATACATATTTTCATTTTAACCTTCTAAACCAATAAGCAGCTTAAATGTTTAGTTACAAAATGTAAGCAAAAGCGAGTTTTAAATAAATTGATTTGAAGTCGATTGAATTTCATTAACTTAAAAATACGTACTACATAGAAAGATAGATTCACTTGAAACATAATTATACAAACATTCGTATTAAATGTGAATCTAAAAATGTATATGATTCACATTTAATACAAAGCATAAAAATCCGATGTGGATACAAGTAAAAACTACATATTATTATCTTTATAAATATGATCATAACTCTTACAAATAAACTTTGTTTTGTTTTTCATGTTTTATTTAACAAATTTTGTGTTATTTTTTATTTTTTAGTTAACTCACGCAGCAACATAATCCGCGGTCACATACGGCTTGTCATTAGGCAGGCGACAGTAGCCCTCTTTAAACGACAGATCTGGTAAAGGTAATGTTGTGTTTATAAAGTTGAACACATCCTGAGCGGTGCACGGTCGGGGCAAACAGACACCAAGGTTGAGCCTCGCATTTGGATATCTGGCTAATGTACTGAAAATATTGTAAATAGATACATTTATTGGTCCCTCTTCATAATGGGCAGCGTTGGGCGAGTAGAGACAATCAGGATAATGGCCTAAATTGGCCATCATTTTAAATTTTGTAATCGCCGTAATGGCGGCAAACATCGACGATCATTTGTTGGGCCAACGCTCTCGATTGTGAAGAGGATGGATCCTCTTCATATTTATGGCTTTACATAATTTTGGCTTTGTGAGATAGAATGCGTTTTTAGCGCGTGTTAAATCGCTATGCTGATGCCGCGCTATGACGCCGAATTTTGTTATACTATGCGGTAACATGTTTTAAAACATGTAAGTGATAAATCAGAGTCTACAATTATTCCTATTCCTAATTCCTAATGTATGGATGTATGGATGTATGGATGTATGGATGTTTGTTACTCTTTCACGTAAAAACTACTGAACCGATTACAATGAAATTTAGCACACATATAGAGGGTAACTTGGATTAACACATAGGATAGTTTTTATCCCGGAAATCCCACGGGAACGGGAACTATGCGGGTTTTCCTTTTCAAACGCGGGCGAAGCCGCGGGCGGAAATCTAGGTATTCCTAATTTTCCTGAAATTTATTAAAACACACTCACTTATTCACTTTAGCATCTTGAGCCATATTAGCGAACTGAAGAACCAAATTGTTTATCATCTTGGTACCAGGCATTGGAAACTTGGTAATCATTGACTTAGAAGGCATGGTTTCCATAAGGTTATTTTGGACAAAGGGCACGCCGACCATACAGTACTTTCCTTGGAGGTGAACATCGTCAATGGTGTGGTCTATTGCAAGGCACTCGAAGTAGTCGCCGTATTCGTGAAGGTTCAAGGTTAAGATACCGCTCGGAAGTTTAGCAGAAGCATCCAAAACTAAAAATGAAATATTCTCACTTTATAAATAGCAATATTGATACTAATTAAAGTATCTATAATATAATACTTAAATAAAAATAATTACATAAATTATACATGTTAAATATACATTTCTTTCTCTGGAAATACTCCTTCTATTAAAAAAAAAGACGTGTGGCACTCGGGGACTGCCGCGGTAAAGCTATTGCATAGCATGCCTTCAAGCCACACCTCCGTGTCCGTCGGAGTGGGGAGCGTGAGGTTTTTTCGTTACAGAATTTCTGGATTCGAGGCCCGTGATAGAAGCTATGCAATAGCTTAAAAATTAGGTCCACTGATAGGGATTTAATTGATTTCAAAAGCGTCACTTCAAGTTCAAAGTCAAATATTTATTTAAGTAGTCTAGTTTTAGAGTGGCGATTGAAAAGCCATATTACAAAGCAGGGAACCATTAGTTTCTACAGAGAAGAAGCAACAAGAAACTATGAATTGCTTTTTACCAATCGTATACTATTTATTAGAGTTCTTGAAGTTTCCACAGAAAAAGGCAAGGAAGAAACTCTGCGGTTGGCTTTTACAAATACCTATTCAAAATTTTGCGATGGGCTCTCTTCACAAACGGCAGCGATTGGCGACCAACACGATGAGATAATCACAATAGTGTAGAAAGCCTAAATATCAGTAGGTAATCGGCTGTCATTGTATATATTTATTCATAATCGATGTTATGGCGGCAAACATCGACGATAAGTTGTTGGGCCAACGCTCTCGATCGTGAAGAGGGCCCATTATAGGTATACTTACAAGGTATAGCCCAAGTACTATTTGACAATGTCGTCAATTGTTTTTGACACTCCGCTGGGTCCAAAACTCGTTCATATAATGCAGAGTCAAATGCCTTCTTAAAATTCTTCTTATAGCTTATCATTTTTCATTCATTCAGAAAGTAGGTATAGAATATTGATCTGAAACAATTGTAAAAATGATACGTTTTGTTAAACTGTACCGTTTAACGAAGGTTTAACTGTTTAAAATGACCCGATTATCTTAAGACCATCTTATTGCATTTACTTAAATAGACCTGGTTTAAAACCAGACTATAAATCATGGCTTAGCTTTAGTACAGAGGTTTAAACTAATTGTCATTATCAAATGACCTTGTCTATGGTTTAACGCTATAACATGTTTTATAATAAGACTTATCTTTACCATGGTTTTAATATGTTTTAAACTGCAGTTAGTCCATATTTTGTACGAAGTGTTTCAAACGACGTTTAACACATTAACAGTTAAACTTCCCGCGAATAAAAACGTAATAGATAAATTATTTTCAGTATTAATTTTCGCAGGCAATTACCAAAGTTGGGCAACTCAGTTAGGGAGACACTTAGCTGTAAAATGTATAGGATTGGGTTAAAAGCTTGTTAAAACTTTAGTTGTTATTTCGTACCGCTCGTTAAGAAACCACGTTAGAATAAGGAGTTAATTTTATACAGGAACTTTGCACCTTTGTCTATTCAAGACTGAGCATGCAAAGAATTTGCACAACTCGCTTCTTGTGTTTAAAATTTAATGGCTCTATGTCTTTTAAATATATCTATACTAATATTATAAAGAGGATAGGTTTTTATGTATGTATGTATGCATGGTTTTCATGCATAAACTACTGGACCGATTTTAATGAAATTTGGCACAGATAATGTTTAGACCCTGAGAAAGAACATAGGCTACCTTTTATTGCGAAATATGTACCACGGGCGAAGCCGGGGCGGACCGCTAGTTATATATATTTTTTTATATTTTACAAAACCATATACCTACTACGGTTTACCTTATGCGATGGGGATTAATTTAAAAATATATTTTAAACAAATGCAAAAGAAAAATTGAGATTATATTATATACAAACGCTACGGCTTAATAATTATTAATGTGTTAAAAAGTATATTAAGAATTATTATCACCAAGTACCTAATATTTTTCAGATAAAAAATATTATTTCTCAAATATCAAATCTAATGGTCCCTTGGTGGTTTTTATTTTGTTACTTAATATAATTTATGTTTGGTGTCGCTTTATCGCGCCAAAAATAACTTTCTTCAAAACTTCACAATATTATGTGCATAATGTTAGTTTTTGCTTAAAAATAAGCGAAAAACGAAAAAATGTTTTTTTACATTCCCTTGTTTCAAAATTTAAATTTCTCATAGTTCAAACATTATTTAAAGTTAATAAAATAATACTAAAATCAAAACCAAAAAATTACCTGCCGATCACGAATCCTGCGTGCAATGTGAATAAAATTTAATAAGGCTTAAAAATCGTATAAAATATTTTATGAACCACGATTCTTGTTTTACACGATTGTGATAGTTGTTAGGTTATTAATAAATGTTTTATACTAATATAATAAAACTATCTTGTTTTTATAACAATAATGTTCCTGAAGGATATTAATGTTATTCCTACATAGATACTTTTGTCTAAAAAAATTCTCAATATTTATTATTTATTATTATCTCTCCATAATACACGGGTACCACCAGAAGGACCGGGTCCTTTGGAAGGCTTACGTGGGGACACGGATCCAACACGAAGAGGCCCTTTAGAGAATTTAATGTGTTGTGGGACACCAGCCGCAGCCTGCCCATGACTGCACTATAGAGATACAGCCCTGGGCAGTCCGCGGCCAATGTAGGACTATTGCAGAAAAATGGAAATGAACAAAACTGGGTTATGGAAGGGGGTGTTAGATGGACTGGTATATTGGTTCTATGGGGACTATGGACGTCTGCCTTTTCAATATTAAAAATTGAAAATAATGGCAGACGGTGACTCGCCAGTTCGGTCGATGGGCTCCCAAAAAGGTTACCGAGAATGGCAACAAGGGGGCAACATCAGCTGAACGGCTAGGGGTGTAGAGAGGTGCGGCACCGGTTTCACCATCGCGGGCCCGGAGCGGGTTTCCCCGCTATTACGGCATTAGACACTTCCACCCCCGAGCATATAGCTCTGGCGGCTCCACTCTGGACAGCCAACAAAGGCAAGCCAGAGGTGGGGGATCCTGAACCTCGTCATTGTTCACTCCGAACTGCCACTGGGACAGTCCAGAGGTGAGGACAGGGAGCTCCCCCGGGAGCGCTCGGTTCCCGCGGGGTCGCTACTCCCCGACACCCCGCCACAAGGTGCCCTGCGGGGTAACTGTCTGCACGGTTGGGATATCTATTGTAGATATGCCATCCGGGGGCGATGGGGTCGTCACATCCCTACGCCTTATTATTATTATTAATACAATGCTACATTATTTCTGATTTACAAAGTTATTTTATTTTATCCTGGGTCAACCCGAAAGGAGCCGGATCGACTAAATATGATGAAAATAGCGTAATTCTAAAATAAGGCCTACTTAGCACGACAATAAAAGCCATATGAGAGCAAACGATATCAAAAACAGGAATACGTGACTGTTGCGAATGTGTTATAATATAATTTTTTGGTGCCTTTGTTGCCTCTATCGGGGCTCCATAAGATGCAATGAAACTCCATAATATGAAACATAGCTAAAATATTATTGAACTAGATATTTAGTTGTATACTATTCAAATATAAAGTATTATGAATGCGAATTTTGTTTAATACCGGAAAATATTTTAGACTACATCTTAACATACGAACAAAAACTAATCATACTAAACTTCTGTGAACATTACATTTCTTTAGCAATTACTCTTTGTTGAAAAAACAGATAGCTTTTTTGACGTGACAACGTCTTATAGTTCAATAGAGGCTTCGAAAAACTGCACGCACAAAAAACATGACTCATGCGGCGTTACCTCGCTCTGAGGCGTTCCATGTAGGGCTTGAAGTGCAAGCGAGAGCGCGGAACGAGCAACAAAGAAGCACAATCGGACGTTGTCACGTTCAACTATCGTCAGTAAACCGACTTTACAGTTTACAGACAAACAATTTTTTATTCAGTATTAGGCAAGCATTTGACCATAGCTTCGCCTGATGGAAAGCGACAAGCGTGGCCTAGGATGGAACATGCTGACCTATAAGAAATGCCTATTCACTTTTCTTTTAAAAACTCTGCAAATAATAGCAATATTTCCAATATGTTGCCTCTAAAGTCCCAAGTCCGGCCCTGTACTACCAGAATTGTCGAAACAACGTTAGATTGACAGTCTTTACGTCCCACGCGTGCCTTTGTTTTTGAGATATTTCGGTTATCATCTTAGATTACAAAATAAAATACAGATGGAGCATGACAACAGCCCGTCGCCCTTGTCAAAGAAAATACGAAATCAAAAGCAAATACGTCGCTGCTCCAGTGCTATAGCGCATATAGTGTCATGCAATACGTCAAAAAGGGTTTGCAATTTTAGTAAAAAAATGCTGTCTTGTGATAATAAAACGCTGTAAAATTTGTTCCCGAAAACAAAAAAAAAGATAAAACATCGTTTCACAGGTTTACTGTAGATTATTTGGCTGATTTATTTCTTTATACAAATAATAATTTTACAGATATGAAGGAATACAAAACTTCAACGTATGTTGCCAGTATTTTGAAAATGAATTTGCCATTTTTACTGGTAAAACGGTAAAATGGTTAAAAGATCTTCAGGGTAATGCTGTTGGATTTTTCGACTGTGAATGTGATTATTTTTATAGTGCACTAAAGGTTCATGACCATTATTAAAATATTTTAATAAGCATAATACATTATTTTGTTACTTTTATAAAGCTTAACCTCCTGAGACCCAGGATTTTTTTCTCTTTCTTTTTTAATAAAAATTAGCTGTATCTGTTCTAATGCAATTATAGATATTCAAAAAAATGGTAAAAAAAATCCTTCGTGGAAAACTTGGATTTTCTTTATGTCATGTATATATTACAGGGGGTCCCAATTCCTAGTGTAATAAGTTTATGAAAATGAAGAAAAACTACATGTTTTTTTAGTTATTATATATTTTTAAACTTGAATCTAAATATTTATTATTCTATCCATTGTTCTGTGTCTATTTTTTGTACCTTGCTTCAAAGATAGGTATTTATAAGGGTGAGAAATGACCAGTTCAAGTATTTTGCACCGGCGCGGCGGTGTATTTATATTGTCACGTCCACCCCTAGGTCTTATTTCTTATCCATCCTCTCGGTCAGCCTCCTCTTTTGCTTGGTCCACGTCATGTGCGTCCCCAAGATGGTCTGCCAACAACTGAAGATGGCATACATAGTGACGATTCTGTTCTGAAATGACTCATACTCATTGGACGAATGGAAGAAGAATTATTTTCTGGTATTTGGGCGGCTTCATCTGTATCATTTGGGGGATTATCTTCATCTCAAACATTGACTTATTCAATTAGACTTCTTCTAAAAGCAATTTGGAATCGTCACAACAGTATTAACATTTACCACCGATTCGGAAAGCAGTATCTATGGAGAAGAACCGGCAAGAAACTCCATAGGTCCATCATATAGGTCAATATTTGACTCATCCAGGTGTTGGTAGATCTCAGTATCTTATAATCCTTGAAAATTATAATAAAATCTGTAACATAAACTGAAGAATGTCATATAGGTAATACATGGGGCCCTTGTAACCAATACCAATTTGGCAAGAATTGAGACCAAATGTCTTACCAGTATGACATAGAAGAAAACATTCATATTTTTCACAAGTTTTAGATTTATCTTACAAAATAACTATTGCGGTTACAGAAATAATATCTATTATCATTAGATATACAAAGATATACTGCAATATACGAATGGTTCCACTAGAAATGTAAGATTACTGACCACGTGTTTGCCGTCGCACAGCCACCGTCAACTTCGAAATGAGAATACTTCAAATCACTGTCACTTATAAAACCAAAAACCGTTTAGTATAGTGGATGACATACCACTACATCGATTTGAGGTATTATTCCCGCATATACGCAAAAGATGGCGTTGAAATATTTTTTTATTGTTTATGTAATATATATATGACCGCAGGCCCCAGGAGGTTAAAAACGTTATAGTCGTTTTCGCTAGCGATTTAATTTATGTGAACTCTATGATGGATATGATGAAAATAAAATGTCCCGTATTCTCGACTAAAAACTACCGCTATTCGCATTCATATATTTTGAAAAATAAAAAATAATATAATTATTATAGTTAATATTTAAACTTTTTTTTATGTAATTTATTTAATTAAAAATTGAATACAATTATTTTGTCCATATATAACTTTAGTAGGCAGGTACTTTATTTAATAAAAGAATTTTTACAATATTATAAAAAAAAATATCATAAACCCGAAATTATATTAAAATAAAAATTAAAACTTGACTGCTAATTTATGTATACAGGGTGTCCCACTATTGGTATACTAAGCGCGAAGGAACTTGTAGTTTTGCATACACTGATCACGTAAAAAATACTTAAAAAAAAAATTGGGTCCAAAATTTTTTGCTAAATTTTTCCTGAAAATCCATGTTTTCTTCTCTAGCTTCGCGCAGCCGGCATATACTGCTTCTCTAATATGAGCATTTTGTCTATGAAAACATAATCTTAAACGATAGCTCACGTGCTGGTGGCAAAGTTGGGCAGGTTGCTTGTTTTGGGTGTACACATAGAGTTTTAAAAATTCATCTATTTGAAAAAAAAATGCGTCTGGATTTTTTAAATTATTTTTTACGTACTCAGCGTATGCAAAACTATAACCTCCTTTGAGCTTAGTATACCAACAGTGGGACACCCTGTATAGCCTACGTCACTACCGCCACTAACATAATAATTCAGATGATTGCAATGAAACCTCACAACTCAAAATCGGTCCAACGGTTTATACTGCTCAAAGAAATATTATACATAGGTACATACATAAACGCGAAAAACATAACCCTCTTTTTTCATAGTCGGGGAAAAATTTGGGAAATTTTTCAATATCTGGTAACATTACACGCATACAGAAGCACCGTGTACGTACAGTGCAGCGGCGAAATGACAGCACACATAGCTTTATTGAAAATGACGATAAATCATTCGGTTTAGTTCGGCAACGCTCCATCTGTCTTTTATTTTGTAATCTAAGGTTATCATTGTATGTTTCAAAGCACCTTCATTATCGCAGTTTATATTACATTATTCGTATAACGATGTTTATTGCTAACAGCTGTTAGATTGCGTTATTACTCAAAAACGTATCTTTTGTTAAGGGTATGTGCAATAAAACACACGTCGAACCTTTAATGTGAAATACGAGCTTTGCGCCCTCGTCTTTGCCTGCTTTGTAGTCGTCTTCGTCGTCGTTTCAGCTTTGGGACATCCACTGCTGGACAAAGGCCTCCCTAAAAGCATGCCTGGTAGAACTTAAAAAAAGGCGTGTGGCACTCGAGGACTGCCGCGGTAAAGCTATTGCATAGCATGCCTTCAAGCCACACCTCCGTGCCCGTCGGAGTTGGGAGCGTGAGGTTTTTTCGTTACGGAATTTCTGGATTCGGTCCCCGCGCTCAAGGCCCGCGATAGAAGCTATGCAATAGCTTAAAAATAAATAAATACTTGTCAACCGAAAACACTCAGTGTATCACAACCTAATTACTGAAAAATATTTTTGATACTAATTTTATTTCCTTTCTATACAGATATTAACATGTTATTTCTATATAATATGCTACCCCAAACCTCAGTGTATCACAACCTGCTGTATCGTAACAAAGGGATGATGTATCTCAAAGCTGCTATCGATACATCCGAGATACCTGGGACTACGTGTGTCTATTTTCTTCGATAAGATAACAAATAAACTTTATAGCATACATGATCAATGGTAGATATTATAAGCTCCTATCTTTCCGCCTACGGCTTGTGATTCGACCTTGGTACAATGGTTAACACGTCACGTTCGATTCCCGTTGGAGACAAAAAAATTGCACGTGTACCGCGTAAACATGTTAGAAGTGAAACTTCTTTTCATAGATAAAAAAATCATCAACTTACTCCATGACGTGACGGTGTAGCCATGACGCGACCCTAAAATTTTACTCTCAACGCGCCTAAAAGAGTATCTACCTACTTGTGCCTACCTTACTATATTTTATTAGCTTTTTATCCATGAACACGTTCGCTTATATACTATTGATAAATATGTATATCCCTTTTTTCCTCGTTAAGGGGAGAATTTCCATAAATCACTGTCTGCCTGTATGGTGTTAGTTGTCATGTTTCAATCGCGATAAGCCACGAAGGTGAAAGGATTTCTTATTCAGAAACTAAACTAAAAAGTGCTGAAATATGGTGAAAATTTGAAGCTATTATGTGTAATAAACCAGGCGTAGTAAATTTATTATGTTTTATAAATTATAAAAGGTATTTAAAAGTCAACAAACTTACAAAACAACAGTTGAATGAACTTAATCTAGAAGCTGAAAATTTTCCAAGGAGCTCTATTTATTTGACGTTGTAGGCGTAGTTTTTGCAATTCATTCCATTATAAAATGATAGTATTAGAACAGTATTTTTACAAACTTTACGCCTATCAATAATTAATTATGACGATACCTCAAAGTGTTGCAAACGCGTTAATCTAATAAAAAAGGGAACTAAAACTCTCACATGAAATTTATGAAATTTCATATCAGTTTTGTTAACATTGGTAAAATCGATATCTCCAGCCGTATGCAAATCATGCCACATTAGTGCTTGGTTCACGTGATTTAAGGTTTTCTGTGAGGTTTTATGGACCCGCATGTGACTTTAAATTTTGATACCAGGCGCGCAGATGCAGCTGCAGTTGTTTTTCTTGACCGAGGCTTTACAATACGTCATATTAATATTATATTTTTATCCCCAAGTTTTATCATATTTTATGTTTGGAATATACTTATTGTACACTGCATACTTATGTAGTTATTTTATTATCATGAATGATGAGACGGAATCTATAAAATGGATATTATACGTGTATAAGCTCTTCATATTATCTAAGTTTCTTGCCAGTTCTTCTCCATAGATCTTCTATCTATGGAGAAGGCAAGATACTCCATAGTTGCTCTTTTAAAATCATGTCAATATTACAATTTAATTTTACATAATATGTAACTTATATCTAATTCCATAATATAATATCATAATATGCCAAAGAACTGTCCAACAAAAAAACTTATCCCTTCATTTTATCGTTAAACAACTTGAAGGTATAATATAAGCAAGCACAATCTCAAATAACAACAAACATAATTAAATACCTTCACAAGACACAAAAAGCCCACAAAGCCAATATCTAATACATCCTTGTAAGTCCTAATCCAAGGCCACATAAAAAATGTATGAGCGGAATAATGAACTATATCTGATATTCTATGTACATAATTTACGTCAGGTACATCGGATTACGGATCATATTGGCATCATTTTTCTAATAATAACGTGGTTCTATCAGAGAAGCTAAACGTGTATATTTAGAAATTATAGTACCCTGGATCTAAGACATGTCTACACCTCAAAATAAAAATCTTATAAAAATAAGTAATTTCTTCTTTTTTCATAATAACTAATACTAGCTTTCCGCCCGCCCATTCTAAGCAAAACCCCGCATACTTCCCGTTCCCGTAATACCGGGATAAGACCTATCCTATGTTATTTCTCAGGTCCAACTATCTCTTTGAAAATTTCATATTAATCGGTTCAGTGGTTAAGCCGCGAAAAAAAGACAGATTAAGTTACTTTTGCATTTATAACATTAGTTAGGATTTTTAAGCCTTTAAATACTTTTCTATTTTCAATTAAAATAATGGAAGTGTATATCTATACTAATATTATAAAGCTGAAGAGTTTGTTTGTTTGAACGCGCTGATCTCAGGAACTACTGGTCTGATTTGAAAAATTATTTCGGTGTTAGATAGCCCATTCATCGAAGAAGGCTATAAGCTATAAAATATCATCACGCTAAGACCAACAGGAGCAGAGTCACGCGGGTGAAACCGTGGAGCGCAGTTAGTAATGAATATTAAGTATCTGTGCAATAAATATAGAGGAGTTATTTCCAAGTGAAATAGAATGTACGCGCCATTTGGTAATTTTGCGAATGCATTCATGATATTTAATTGCCTAAATGTTTGTAAATTATAGCACAGTTGGATAATAAATTAAAACATATAAGACAAAGACGATTTAAACTATAAAGTGAACGCATTTTCTTAAGAGATTTTTTTAATATTTCAATACGATACTGTACAGGTAACAATAACGTCATCCTAGTCTTTATGAAAAAAAAAAATTATTTTGAAACATCTTCTTGTCCTGGCTTCACCCGGGTTGAGCGATAGAGCTGTGTAAAACCGGCTACTGACCTACCTGCAGCAGGGGCAATTTTGAAATTTTACCCTAATTGGCTCCTTAATTGTGATGTGTCTATACACCTGCCTATGCAAGCAGGGGCAATTTAGAGAACTGAAATTGCTCCGACCGCTGACCAACCGAGATTGTTCCAATATTGCCCCTGCGGCAGTGAGTAGCCGGCCTTTACTATCAATGTCAAAGAATTTTTAAAATGGATTACAAACAAATCAAGTGTTTCGTCTATTTATTATTTGTTCAGATATTACGAGCTACTTTAACATCAAAATTCACCACACATACTTACCAAAACCGATTTAGTCATTATATATATGAAATTTCAAAGACCTCCACGTGTACACATTTACTTACAAACTAAACAGAACTAATGGCATTCATAGCGAATAAATGATTTATTCAGAAGCTCTCAACAGATATTGACTTGCAAACCATATTTTCGTTTACAATACCACTCGTGTGGCCTTGATGTGCTTCCATTTTGTTCATAGTACCTTGTATGCGAAATAGGTGGAATTTATTTTGATATAATTTGAGTAAAAGTTGAATTTAATAAATGTTTTGATTGGAACAAGGATCTATATGAAATTAAAAAATTCTCAATCAAAAGCTAAGGGAAGAATATCAATAGTAATAATGATCAAAATTACTGCCTAAAACCACAGAATATATCACTACATAGTATAAAAGTCGCTTTCTCTGACCCTATGTCCCGTGGTTCAAATGACCCATAATTTTTTCAGTTTATATAATAAGTAATATTAAAATAAAATTACATTTTAATGGAGTCGTTAAGGGTTTAAAGTTACATTATGAGGAATTATTGAAACGAATTTTTTCGTCATTAAGAAACTATTCCTTTCATTCCGAATCAATCTCATTTCGCTTTAAACATGTATTCTCATATCATGCGACATTTTCAGCCATAGTCGCATACGATACAACGGAAGGCGTCCATTAATTTAAGATCCTATAACAAGATATCCTATCATTGAGGGATCTTAACCACGCCATGAATATCCCAGTTCTAAACATTGAGATAATATTACTACGTATGGAGGAGACACCACGAACAAAATCTGTGCGCCATTTTTTTGCTCTAAGTTTTAAAAATTATTATCTAGTTAGGTACTTAACGATGAAAGTTATTCCTTTGCACTTTTCCGTATTATTTGTATTATTTGTGCAATATCGTAACACACACGAAGGCATGTTTGATGCGTTTCACTTTAAAACCATTAAAAAATACCGTTCAACATACGTCACATGACGTATGTTGAGTGGAACATACTTAAGTGATGTAGGCGGTGTCGTCTCCATATTAATATTATCTCAATGGTTCTAAAGTGAATTAGTTTAATATTGAAATTGGCGGGTCAAATTTACTTGAACTTGGTTTAAACTAATAATGGATACGTGCCTTTGTTGTTATAAGTGTCACTTTGTGTCTTTTACCCGACTGTGAAAGAAGGAGGGTTATGTATATTGTATGTATTTATATTACAGTTTTAAAAGTAACTTTTTAATTGAGATTGTTGATTTTATAAAATTTTTGCGTTAACACAATAAACACGACGGTGGAAACAAAAAAAATAACTGATAATTATTACCTATACATAATTATTTATAATATCACTAGAGGTCCGCCCCGGCTTCGCCCGTGATACATATTTCGCAATAAAAGGTAGCCTATATCCTTTCTCGGGTATCAAAATATCTCCATACCAAATTTCATGCAAATTGGTTCAGTAGTTTAGGCGTGATTGAGTAACAGACAGACAGACAGTTACTTTCGCATTTATAATATTAGTATGGATTTGCACCGTATCTTCAAAAATACTGGACAGATTATGATGAAATAGGCATAATATGACGTGACTTACTTGTTAACCATTAAAAGTTACATGCACTAATTAATTCCTACAGCCGATTAAATATTTCTATTTTGAATACCTGACAATAGTCACAAATACAACAATATCATAAAACAATTTTATAAAATATGTATATTTCATTTTAGTTTTAACATTCCAACGCAGAAAACAATATGACAATTCAAATACAAAATATAACGACGTTTTTATTCTGTTCAAATAAGAGACCAGTTGCAGTCGTTAAAATAATGTGAATAAAGCTTCGTTTACAAGAACTATTTGGGTCGTTTAAAAAGTTAAAGAATAGAAAAAAATTATCGATTCAAACTCGTTTACCGTTAGATAAGATATTAACTACCTATAAATATATAATAACTAGATTTCCGCCCGCGGCTTCGCCCGCGTTTGCAAAGGAAAACCCGCATAGTTCCCGTTCCCGTGGGATTTCCGGGATAAAAACTATCCTATGTGTTAATCCAAGTTACCCTCTATATGTGTGCTAAATTTCATTGTAATCGGTTCAGTAGTTTTTACGTGAAAGAGTAACAAACATCCATACATCCATACATCCATACATCCATACATCCATACATCCATACATCCTTACAAACTTTCGCCTTTATAATATGTATTAGATATGTTCCCCTGCTGGGAGACGGGCCTCCTGTGAGAGTACAGGCAATAATCCACCACGCTGGCCAAGTGCGGGTTGGCGGATGACACAATATGTCGTCAAACTTTTTGATTCTTCGATGTGTCACTTTCCTCACGATATTTTCCTTCACCGTTCGAGCAATGGTGATATTATCAACAGACGCAGATAAATAGAAAATTTCTTTATTATACGAGTGACTGAATTTGTCAGGAATCCGCCCTGGATTGGTTTGAACGGATGCGGGTTCGAGTCCCGCCTCGTGATCGATTTTGTTCTATTCATTATGAATTTATATTTATAAAGCATTCGCTAGCGGTTCACCCCGACTTCGCCCGTGGTACATATTTACGTTTTCTCTACATAAGAACCATCCTCGTACTTCAAGGAATATAATAAAAAAAACAATTATCGAAATCGGTCCACCCGTTCACGCGTGATGCCGTGATAACGCGTAACGGGTTTCATTTTTATATAATACTAGCGGTCCGCCCCGGCTTCGCCCGTGGTACATATTTACGTTTTCTCTACATAAGAACCATCCTCGTACTTCAAGGAATATAATAAAAAAACAATTATCGAAATCGGTCCACCCGTTCACGCGTGATGCCGTGATAACGCGTAACGGGATTCATTTTTTATATAATATTATATAGATTTGAATGCCATAAAACCAAAAATATCTAAATTGGAGTTATCACGTTATTGGATACAGTAATTGGATATTCAAACCTAACAGTGTGCACTACGCCTTACCGTTAAAAACAATAAAAGAATTCATTAATGTTATGCAAACGTTGTACTTCGCTGGGAACTTATAAATCTTTGAGTTAAAAATTCAATACTTTTATTTTCTCACTGGTTCACTTCTCTGTTGATATTACAAAAATATAGAATGCATTTTTAGATTTTTTCCTGGTTTATATTTATACTAGAGGTCCGCCCCGGCTTCGCCCGTGATACATATTTCGCAATAAAAGGTAGCCTATGTCCTTTCTCGGGTATCAAAATATCTCCATACCAAATTTCATGCAAATTGGTTCAGTAGTTTAGGCGTGATTGAGTAACAGACAGACAGACAGAGTTACTTTCGCTTTTATAATATTAGTATGGATACTAGGATACTCTTTTTAGTATAGGTACTTAATGAGCTTTCCGCCCACGGATTTGCTTGGGTATTTCACCTCTATAATAGATGTTATAAAAGAAAAATATATTGTTTTATACACCACTAAGAGTTCTAACACACGAACGGCAAGTTGTGAACGGCAGAGGCTACTTCAGCCGTCGCCACATGTCGACGGCAGTCGGCGGCACGTCGGTGGCAGCAGTTAATATGTCGACGGCTGCCTGTGTTAGAACGCTGAGTTCTAACAGTAGAACGGCAAGCTGTGAACGGCAGAGGCGACATATTGACTGCTGCCGTCGACGTGCCGCCGACTGCCATCGACATACCGTGACGGCTGAAGTAGCCTCTGCCATTTACAACTTGCCGTTCGTCTGTTAGAACTCTTAGGTGTAACTCAAGAAAATCTGAACGGATTTTGATGATTTTTAGTTCGTTTTATTTGTCTTCGCTTGAATTCGTAGTAAGTGGTAACCAATTTTATAAAAAAAAAGTCATCCCTAAATAGGCCCGTTTAGCTAGTAGGTACTAGGTAATGTACATAAACCTCATGTGTCAAAGTTACAACGTGAAAATAGGTCGTAAACTATTTTATATACCTCTCAATGATAATAAGGGTTACTTGGCAGAACGTTTGGCGGTAACGAGGGGTCAGCTAGTAATGTATAAATATATAATTATGGTTATGGTATTTAGCTTTCAATTTGATTTATTTTGTGAAGTGATATTCCCGGACCGCTTTGGCTGTATAAATTTGTCATCGGTATTATCCGTAAAAAACCATGCTTAAAAAACAAATTGGAATAAGCAATAGATATAAGTAATGTAAAATTTTAATAATTTTTAATCTATATAATAAAATGAATCGCCAACTATGTTCCTAAGCGCAAAACTCGAGAACGGATGAAACGATTACTTGAGGATGGTTTTATGGAGAGACAACGGAAACACGCCACGGGGGAAGCCGGGGCGGACAGCTAGTTTAATTGTTATTAATATAGTATGTAAAAAATCAGCTATTGGTAAATACTATTTTTTTTTCAAAATTACGTGATAAATTAATTGATAATATTATCTGTTGTGTTATCACTTATCAATAAACGCTCCCATGGAGCAAGAAACTAAAAACAATGTATAAATAGTAAATACACAAATTGTACCTATTAATTATCAAACTAGTAAATTTTCTATATTAGGGAATACAGACAATAATTAAGATAATTTTCATGTTGGATAATTTATTGCGAAAGATAAGGGTAGGTATCAAAGCGTAACTTTGAAACTAAATCGTTAGTTTTGAATGAGACGCCATTATTGTAAATGATAAGTAACAACGTCTTATGATAAATTTGTTATTTAGTTTGATTTACAAGATTTGGTTTCAGATACACTCAGTTCAATATACCACTGAAAATCGGTGTTTTTAGCTTGAATGTTTTCTTTGATATTCTCTTAAAATTAACATTTTAAATCCGCAGAACAGTAGCATTCAACACCATTCATAACTAAGTAATATTGCTAGATTTACACAAGAAGAAGATACATGAACAAACAAACAACAAACTTTCGATTAAAAAAATCAGCACCAAATCGGATTCCTTCGGTAACTACAGTGTCACAAACATACACTTTAAACTAATACCATATCTTATTTTTTCGTCGGTATTAAAATTAGGTCATCTACACAAGGAAAGATACCGCTCCCTCCCGAGAGCGACGTTAAGTAGACCTTTTAATTAATTGTGTTAACACATTACGCATAGTCAGGGAGCTAGATACAAAAATATTTAATTTAATAAAATTGGCTTTTAAAATTTTCTTAGCTTTAATCACGGTTCAACTCAAGCGATGTGGAAAAATATTAATATAAATAAGCTGACTAAAATAAATAGCTACCTAGAGCGCGCCTCCCCCGTATGGTAACCAGATAAAAATAAACCTACGTACAAGACTCTATCTCTTTACTAAATTCCATACAGAACTAACACGACCAGTTTTGATATTATTAAGTAACACACATCCATACATACATCTATCCAAACACGTAAACTTCCGTATTTATAACGTAAAACTTAGACTGAGCAAGTCACATTTTTCCTCACACGCCCCACTTTGAATAACTTTACAAACATGTACACATTTAAGTCGTACTCCTCGAATTTTAGTTAACAATGGTTATGTTAATTGTGTCATTAATATTTCAAAAGCGAGCTAGGTTATAGTGCAAGAGCTGGCGTTAAAATATTATAAAATTCTTGACAATTTACTAGTTTTATTTGTGTTAATCTTTGGTATGTATGTTTAAAATATATTCATTATTTTTTATAGTGTACGTGTATATTATATTTTGTGTCAAGAATTTGGACACGCATTTTCTGTAAAAAAATTAAATGAAATAAAATCAAATATTACTTTAAAAGGACGGTCTTTATTTTGACCGATACTACTCTACTAATCACATACAGATAAAAAAAAAACAAAATACATAATAGCGTAACATAACATAAACAAAACCGTCTCTCGTACTATAAACCCTCCCCTGCGTTGCGTGTATCACGCCAAGTATCAGCCATTCACTTATTTACCATGACTACGATTGCTGAATATTACTCAACGTTTTAACATCTAAAAGCTACAATAATTTTAACATAACATTCATTGCATAATTATTAGTACAATATTATTATTATTATCTTTGTTGTTAGTACTAATTTATAATGTTTTGTATTTTTTTCCAGTTATTGCAGACTACTATTTCTGGTATTCAAATCTCCCCTCATACTTACTAATTTTAGTTTCAAATCGGACCAGTCGTTCCTGAGATTAGCGCGTTCATACAAACAAACTCTTCAGCTTAAAAATAATGTACAATTATTTTCTTCCTATTAGTTTCTTCTTATTTTTCATTATATTAAATTATACAGTTCAATTAGGCATGATTTAAACTGATTCAAAATCTAAAAAGTAAAAGCTCTAAAGAATCCCAAAGTGTAATAAATGGGTAAACTTTAAAGTGGAAGTCGAAGTATAGCAGTGTAGCAAAAATCCTTACTAATATAATGAATAATCGATATATTCACGAATCTTTGTCTGCGAAGAACAATTTGTAAATACGTGTGACACATTTTCTGATGTAGGGATGTGGTTCGCATTTTGTGTGTTTAAAAGTTTATAAATATTTGAAAAAAAAAATTCGTGAATTTCACAAAATAGAAGACACTTCTAACAGTGTTTTGTAAGAATTTTTCTAGAGATTTTTTCGTATAGAGTTTGGTAGCGTTGCAGGGTCTTATAAATAACTTACGGTACCCTGCTTATTTAAAGTTCAATGCAAATAGAACACCACTTTTTGTCACTTTCCTGATTCACAATCATTGCCCTTTAAATTCAGTTAACGGATCATAATAATCTTTAAAATCAAAACCTATAGAAATCCACAAATAAACAGAAATGGCTCGTATTATAACAAAGGGTTTCGTAACTCGGTTAAATGTTCGCGGTTAAAATTCAAAGTTGATGGATGATTTAAACAAATTTGTGAGGTCTATAACTTTTAAATTAGTTTAAAATCACCCTTCATAATTATTATTTCATTTCACACGAAATAATATTATGTTTCAAGTCGGATTTATGAAATACATTAATTGTGTTTTAAAAATTATTGGTTAAAAGAAAAAAGTACAGGTAAATTAGCTTGGAGAAATTTTTGCGTTTGTAGTAGTGTATGGTCAGCAAATAAAATAAAACAACATTTTATTTTTAGTTTTTATTTTATATATATAAGGGATTTTAAATTAAACTATATGTGTTTCTCCTCTGAAAAAGATGAGACTTTATTTTAATATTTGCACATTTAACATACGTATAACTTTTACATTAACTAGACCGGGAGATATTGACACAAAATTTCGAGTCATTTGTAACAGGATGGCGGTTCTACAGGGGTCTTAGTACGCAATGACAAAAAGAAAAACGATGGTGTGAACGCTGGTACCGGCGGCTTAGTCGCGTAGGCGTTAGTCGAACTCGTCGGAAAAATAGCGAAGTCAAACAATTTGTAACACAAAAATTTTAGAATTTACCGATAGCCCATAAAAAAGAAGTAGGCGGTAGTGTCATGCCATACTTTTCCGGTGTGACTTACAGCCCGCCATACCGACGCGAATGTGTTGATTTAAAAAAAAAACAATTCAACCATTTGTACCAGGCTAACTTTTGCACAGGTAACCATCGTCGTGCAGCCATTTACGAAAATCGCCATGCCATACTTTTCGGACGATTCCAAATGGTCGCCATACCGCCGAAAATCTGCAAATTTTTTTTTCGCCGAACCATTTGTACCACCCTAAATTTTTTTTTCAACAACTCCTGAATGATTATAAATAGAAGTGTGATAATGCCATAGCTGTGGGAGGTGGCGAATGTGTTAAAGATTTTTTTTTATTGTAAGATTTTATTCGTATTTTGAACGATTAGTAACAGTATGGCACTAATTTTTCCTGTAAGTTTGAGGTTCAACGAATATAAATACAAAATTTCAAAGATCTAGGTGGTGGAAATCTTCACTTATATAAATTAATACTAAATTAATTTTTTTAGTATGGCAGCACTTTTTCCCCCTACTAGAAGTATGGTAAATATAATAATGGTCACATTTTATCAAATACTCTCCAAAAATCCAAATGCAATACTGGTACAAAAAGTTTGGCGAAAAAAAAAATTTTTGCAGATTTTCGGCGGTATGGCGACCATTTGGAATCGTCCGAAAAGTATGGCATGGCGATTTTCGTAAATAGCTGCACGACGATGGTTACCTGTGCAAAAGTTAGCCTGGTACAAATGGTTGAATTGTTTTTTTTTTTAATCAACACATTCGCGTCGGTATGGCGGGCTGTAAGTCACACCGGAAAAGTATGGCATGACACTACCGCCTACTTCTTTTTTATGGGCTATCGGTAAATTCTAAAATTTTTGTGTTACAAATCGTTTGACTTTCGCTATTTTTCCGACGAGTTCAACTAACGCCTACGCGACTAAGCCGCCGGTACCAGTGTTCACACCATCGTTTTGCACGCCTCATAAGCGAAGCGTTGAGGTGGGTACTACTGTCACTTCGCGCAAAACATCTGATTTTTCAAACTTAAAATGTCTTTATGTATCATACATTGCACTTGTAAGATAATACATACACACACATATTAAGAAAAAACACTATTTTTAACATTCATGATATTTTTGATGTCATTTTTGTTATTTAAACTAGTTAAAAAACAGTTTAAAAAAGTTCTGTCTTGGACGTCCGTGTGTCTGTATGTGCGGAGGATTTTCTTGTTAACACGATAGCGACCCAAATACTTTACTAATCGAGTCTTTTTTTTTCTCTTACGCTTGAGTATGCTCAGGAATAGAACCCTTTCATTTTTCAGGGTCTGATTCGATGTGGTTTAATTGTTATTAAATAAACAAAAATAATAATTAATAAATAATTATTAAAAAAAAATTATGAGGCGTGCACTTTTGGATTTTCCAAACTATTTCTTTTTGTCATTGCGTACTAAGACCCCTGTAGAACCGCCATCCTGTTACAAATGACTCGAAATTTTGTGTCAATATCTCCCGGTCTATACGTAATAATTATAATTTTTGAATGAAATGTGTGCTTTATGTTCACGGTACCAAACGACTGCACGTGGCACCAGCGGACAGCGTAAACTGGTTTATTCTGGTTTTGTGCGTGTTTCCACTTTCCACTATCAAGTGACGATTTATTTATTTGTTTTGTTTCGTAATTATTATGGTCAAATATTAATTATGAAACAAATTATTATGGACACGATATTTTATTGTTTCACGGTAGTCGCCTTGTCGTTTGCTCAAGGACGTGAAATTGAATGATATATTTTTTTTATAAAGTCAAAACCATTTTCTTTCAAATAAAAACTTGTTTTTATTGAAAACAAAAGTGTTGCTAGGAATAAGTATAAAATTAAATAGTAATGTTAGGATATCGAAACATTTTTGTATAGGCCAGAACGATATAGTGGAAACGCGCTCTAAGATCTGAGTAATATACACACCACTACATATGCAAAAATTTCTCCAAGCTAATTTACCTGTATATAACTTGGTAACTTGGTAACTTGTGGTCCGACCCGGGTTCACCCGTGGTACCTACATGTTTAAACTATCCTATCTCTCAAGTTGGATCGAACTGCACATGGTGTGCGAATTTTATTATAATCGGTTAAGTGGTTTAGGAGTCCATTGAGGACAAACATTGTGACACGAGATTTATATATATTAAGATAGTAAATACGGAAAAAAATATATTAATTGGACAGATTTTTGTTAATTTTAAACTGCGCAAAACAAAATATCTCACATTTAAAAAACAAACTCGATTTATTATCGTTTGCTATATAATTGTCACATTTGTAATTTAGACGTAGATATTAACTCGTAAAAACTTAGTATAGTTCGAGAAACCGATTATAATATTGCTAATAAGCCACTTAACACGATATTTTTTTATCAGATAAATAGTTTAAGAGATAAATCGTTAAAACTATTTCAACCGCTATTTTCAATATGGCGGCCGTGGGACAAGGGTGGCAACCCCACAAACTTGGTTTTAGCTTCACACTGACCCCCCTACATATCAAAAAAACACAATTGCGCCCTCTAAAAAACGCAAGGTTAAGCCTAAAAAATGTAACATTTCAATGGACTACTACTTTAGACACATAAAACTTCATCTCTATAAACTTCATAACAAGCGTATTTAATTAAAAACATTTGTAACTGACAGTGCTGAAGCAAAGCTGTGTAATGTACCCTAATAAAGTTAAAAATTAATACTCTAGCCTTGTAAATTAATTAATTAAAGTGTATGGTAACAAGGGCCGTTTAGATCTTACGATAAAATATCGTGAAGATTGAATAAATTATGATAAATGGTATTAATATTTTCTTGTTAATGAAATTAATTGAATTATAGGTTAAAGTTATTTTTACTGTGTAAAATAATTATTTATAAATATTAATATTATATTCCTATAAAAATTAAATCTATACATTTGATCTAGCCTACACCATTTAACCCTTAAATTGTCACCCCTAGATAACTTGTGTTTATAATGTCCAAATTTGGAGGATGTGTTGGAATTAGGATAGAAAAGAGGAAAATGAAAAAAAAAATTAAAAATTTTAATTTTTTCTATTGTTTTCACTATGTCACATAAAACGGACACTGCCAATTATATGTACATGTTCGAACCGTCACATATAACGGACATTGCACATTATTCCTGCAACCGTGGTACATGAATACAATGCACATTTTCAACTCTGTAATTCAAAATTATTATCAAATTATAACTATGGACGATCTAGAATAAGCTTTTCAAACATCTGTCTTAAAATGTTGGTTAAAACTTTAACGATATCGTTAAAAATAATGGATTTTAAAAAACGACACTACCAAAAATCACAGCCTAAGAATATGCTAAGAATTGGAATAGAAATAGTATTACATAGCCTGAGAACTTATCTAATACACCAAGATAGTCCTCTTCCCATTCCTTATATTGTACAGATTGAAATGTGTTTGCTTCATCGTATGCAAAGAAGTCGTATGTACCATGCCTGAAGTACCAAAACAAACAGGAAATTTAAATCGCTTTTTTTGGATTCTTTGGCATATATTATATCCATTTTCTGCCAGTTTTTTTAATTTGTAAGGTATTATTATTTAAATTTTCAACCATTGGGTGGTATTTCTGGTAACATGATGCTGTGGCTGAAGAACTACTGAGAAGTAGGGAAGATTCATCTCGCACCGCATGTAATGGCTGTAATTCTGCAGCAATAATATTTTGTTGATGGTAAAAATATTGACTTTTTGGGTCTTTATTGTGTTTCAAATCAATATGTCGTATAATTCCGAAGGTATGGTGCTGGGGGTAAATGATTGACACTGTTATCATAGTGAAATCACTCCCGTAGGTCTACATTTCCTTCAAAATCGTCATCTCAACTCAACGCCAGACTCTTCAGCTTCCGCCAGAGGTAGTGAGGGAATTTTTTCTTGATTGCCAAGTCATGCTCCTCTAAAACATAATAAAAATAGAGAAAAATATATCAAAATGATGACGTTGAAAATAGAGGGCCTTATTGGCAACGTCCGTTACATAGGACATATGAAGAATACCCTAGTATATACTCCAAGTTGTCAACGTCCGTTTTATGGGACATCGTATATAAACTAAGATTTGTATTCCAAATATTGTAAAATATGTAAAAATTATGTCAAAATACTATACTTACAATCGTATTCTAACTAATAATATAACATTATAAGCAAAATAGCCAAAATACTTACAGTTATTACCAATTTTATCAGGAGAATCAAGAGATCCGTTTTTTGCAATTTTCAAATGGTCACCATTCGCGACTGTACTTCGCTTTGGTAAAAAAACCTGCATGTACGCGAAGGACATAGCTAGTCCCTTCCCAATATACCGATTAGCGAAGCTTAGGTCTGCTATAACAGCGCCAGCATGTGTGTAAATACTATGTCCTTTAAAACGGACGAAATCAATTTAAGGGTTAAATGGCAATATTTGATAAATGACAATATTTGAAAATAATTTGGAAAATCCAAAAGTGCACGCCTCATTATTTTTTTTAATAAATATTTATTAATTATTATTTTTGTTTATTTAATAACAATTAAACCACATCGAATCAGACCCTGAAAAATGAAAGGGTTCTATTCCTGAGCATACTCAAGCGTAAGAGAAAAAAAAAGACTCGATTAGTAAAGTATTTCGGTCGCTATCGTGTTAACAAGAAAAAGGATCCGCACATACAGACACAAGGACGTCCAAGACAGAACTTTTTTAAACTGTTTTTTAACTAGTTTAAATAACAAAAATGACATCAAAAATATCATGAACGTTAAAAATAGTGTTTTTTCTTAATATGTGTGTGTATGTATTATCTTACAAGTGAAATGTATGATACATAAAGACATTTTAAGTTTGAAAAATCAGATGTTTTGCGCGAAGTGACAGTAGTACCCACCTCAACGCTTCGCTTATGAGGCGTGCAATAATTTATATGAATCTTTATTTTTCAACAAACTCATTCACTACCCTTACTACTTGTTTATAATTTGTAATAAATAATATATCGATCCAAACTAAGTTTCTTCATTTTTACGCGAACAAACTTTACGACTGTCAATATTGTTAAAATTCAAGTGAAAAATTGTTGACAAATATTTAACCAAATTCTCGTGATAAAACTGACTACAAATTATTCGTCATGCAAATTTTTATTCATAACTAAAATTTTTCACATCCGATATAATTATCGTGTCGTATCGTACATTCTAAATACATGCAGAATTAGCGTCAGTAATTACAGCTCACGAGTTTCATACAACAATATGTGTCTCGGGAACATCGCAAGCATAATACTGGAAAAAGAAACATTATTTGCTTAAGAATACATTCTTTGTTCCGTGGCCGAGGAAAATGGCTGAAATAGCAACCAACGACTATGAAGAAATTTTCATTATTTTTTCTCGAGTTATTTGAGTTTTGGGAGTTTCTTAACACTAGAGCGCTCGCGCCTAAAATTTTCCTTGAGTGCACGCGTGGGTCACATATGTCACCCAATACGACGCACGTTTTTTTTCATAAAAATCGTAGTTAAAAAAGTAAACGAAGTACTTATTTATGAATCAACTTTATTTTTAAGTGATGAAACAAAAAAGATATCAATATTTTCTCATTTTACTTAAATTATGAGCTAAACATAAACCTCTGTGAAAAGTAACTAATTTTTTACTTATTGTGATCAATCAGTTTTTTTTACTTTGGAAACTACAAATTTGGTTAAAAATAATCATCATCTAATTATAAAGTTTAAGAATAAGTTGTTCTTCTATACTAATATTATAAAGAGGAAAAGTTTGTATGTATGTATGTATGTATGGTTTTCACGCATAAACTACTGGACTGGACTGTACTGGACAACTGGACAACTGGACCGATTTTGATGAAATTTGGCACAGATAATCTTTAGACCCTGAGAAAGAACATAGGCTACCTTTTATTGCGAAATATGTACCACGGTTGAAGCCGGGGCGGACCGCTAGTATCCAATAAAATTTTATTTTCAATAAAAAATAAGTACCTATGCACTCGAATATGAGTATTTTATTTCGATTTTAGTTACCCATATATTAATAATTTCTTAAAAGTATAAATTGATCATAAGAGCAGTAAAAAATAAAAGCGGCATACTTGATTTTCACTCGTAACGGTATGGTTTCAAAAACTTCCTAGAACGCTCGCGCGGGGGACATGCGTCACCCATGTACTTTTATATTTTCGCAGAATACACTTCGTTGCACCAAGGAAGCTGACACGCTGCTAAAATGTCCGGAGATTGGTAGTTGGGGAATACCTGAGACAACAACACTTAAGCACGATTCTTTAAAAAAATATTTAGCAATATATAGCACTGGGTGACCTATGTCCCCCGCGCGTGCGCTCTAGTGTTAAGAAACATAATCCGTTCTTTGTTAGATTATTGCCTCCCATGAGGTTAATAATGCTATAAGCAACAAAGACCAGAGTTGCAACAAAATATTTGTATGAATTTGTAAGGTCTTTGCTACAAAAGCTTGAAGGGGAGAACTATTTAATGGATGGATAGTTATTACAGGAAATGAGACTTATTTGACACAGGAACTAAATAAAACCGAAAATTGCCTGCACTATCAAAATTATGTTACAGCTGTGCCCCGCGGTTTCACCCCCATTTCTTCGCTCCTGTTGGTCTTAGCGTGATGATATAGAGGTATTATAGCCTATAAAGGGCTATCTAACACCGAAACAATTTTTCAAATCGGACCAGTAGTTCCTGAGATTAGCGCGTTCAAACAAACAAACTCTTCAGCTTTATAATATTCTAAAGTAATATAGTATAGATGAAGGTTTTGCCCATAATTATACGTAACATGGCATTTTACTTTTTGGATGTGCCGATTTCTTTAATCCTCCTTAAATAATATGAGCATTGTTCGTGCGCAAATAGTATTTCATTTGAAAACTTCAATTGAAGGCTTTAATAATTTAATGCGTAAAATCTAAGATACCTATACAAGATATTATATTTGTATATATAATTAGGCTAATCTATACTAATATTATAAGGAGGAAAAGTTTGTATGTATGTATGTATGGTTTTCACGCATAAACTACTGGACCGATTTTGATGAAAGGCACAGATAATCTTTAGACGCTGAGAAAGAACATAGGCTACCTTTTATTGCGAAATATGTACCACGGGCGAAGCCGGGGCGTTTCGCTAGTTACCTATATAATCCTATCCTACTAATATTATAAATGCGAAAGCTTGTGAGGATGTGTGTTTGTGTATGTTACTCTTTCACGCAAATACTACTGAACCGATTACAATGCAATTTAGCACACATAAATAGAGGGTAACTTGGGTTAACATTTAGAATAGGTTTTATCCCGGAAATCCCACGGGAACGTGAACTATGCGGGTTTTCCGTTGAAAACGCGGGCGAAGCGCGGGCGAAAATCTAGTATTATAATATAGTACTTTGGCATAACTTAACGAAATCTGAGCGTACTAAATTTACAGCTCTTGGAATGGTGCCTGCATTATGGTAGTCTGGCCCTATATTATGTAGGGCTTAAACATAAGACAAAATATGTTTGTTGTACCTATCTGTGTATATCTATCTGATAATTATTGTGTCTTGTAATACATATTACTAGTATTAGAATATGAAAATAGTTTTTTTTTTCATATTATTAGTAGTATAAAATACTAACAAGTGTCAATCTTTCACTAAAAGATCTTCCGAATTCCTAAAAACGAAGTAAATTTGGTAGTATTTTTTTTAATTTATGCGAGTACATACCTACATTTAGGATATAAAGACGGATAAAACAAATATATATGACGGAAGAAGGGGCCCAAAGGCTATTTTTAAAAAGAGTGACGTCAGCAATTCTGACGTCACCTTCATCAGGGCAGGCGCTCATACTCGAAGTAGAACGCCTGTAGGTATTTTACTGCCCTTTTTATCCTCGTCGTAATTATAGAGAGAGCTCCGAACGCTCCAACGGCCGGCGTGTGAATGTGCTCTGTGCCGTCGGGCGCTCGCATTTAAAGCAAACCATGACTCACAAGAATTAGTTTGAGTGTTGCCACTTGAATTTTTACAATGAATTTTTATCATTTTTTACAAACATTAATTATTTCGTTAATTTAATTATTTCATTAGTGGTTGATTAATGAATCAACCACTTATTTAAAAAGATCAAAGTAAACTTTAGCTAGTTATAATTATTTAGTAGTTTGAGGGTAGTCGTTTATCGTCGTTGCGCCGACATATATATAATATATATATAACGGATTTTAAATACGATTCAGTCTCCCCGTGACCACGCTCTCTGCAGTGTGCAAAACTTCGGGTTAGTATGTAATATAATGAATAAATCGCATAAAAAATCCGTAAAAGTCTTTAATTTCTAAACATACTAAATTCCATAAATAAATATTTCAGAACAATTTTCACACACGGCACGATCTGATCCCATACTAAGCTTTCCCTTGTGTTATGGAAACCAGATGGCTGATAAACATATAGGTACATATAAAATTTTAAATAAATACTTAAAATATACATAATTAGCACCCAGACACAGAGCAAACATCTATGTTCATCACACAAATATTTGCCCAGGATGGGAATCGAACCCTCGACCTCTGGCTTGGAAGGCAGGTCCACTACCAACCGAGCCAACCGGTCAGTCAATGCATATAAAGTCACTTAATACTTGTTTATTATAATGCTAGTGTTACATAGACTTGCTTATATAGTACATAGAGAATAATATAAACACTACAATACTGCAATTGCTGAAACATGCACAACATATCTGATTGAATCAATTCATGCGAATCTCAAAGTTGTAAGTCACAGCAGTATTGCAGTCGCGTAGATATTTCCTATTCAATTGAATTGTATATAGAAGCTTCATGCAAGTCGAAATATTCTTATTTTTATGGTTACAAGTGCATTAGGACGGTATGTTTCTGATAAAATAATTATTAATTCATTTTATAGTTTATTAATGTTAATGGATTAAATTATTTCCTTAAATTTATTTAAAACCATTTTCTTCGCAAAATAATTTAACACAACATGAAATTGACCCCTATGGCCGGCTTCACTAATTCTGAATATGTTGTTCTGCTTAGTTAATATAATATATTTTTTTATATAAAAACTAGCATTCCGCCTGCGGCTTCGCCCGCGTTTTCAAAAAAAAACCCGCATAGTTCCCGTTCCCGTGGGATTTCCGGGATAAAACCTAGCCTATGTCACTCAGAAATGATGTAGCTTTCCAACAGTGAAAGAATTTTTAAATCTGCCAAGTAGTTTCGGAGCCTATTATATATACAAACAAACAAAAAATCAAACCTTTCCTCTTTATAATATTTGTATAGATGTCAACTATTAAGTATATTATTAAAATAAAGCAAGTAAGGCCCTAAGCCTAGCAAAATCGCCACAAGAAGCCGTAACTAAAATAAGTACGTATTAGGTAAAGATTCAAAGCCATTTCATACATTTTCATACTTCCAAATAAACTAACTGTAACTCTAGGATAAAGTAAAGGAATTTACAGCAAAACACTCCTTAATCCGAAGAGATACAAGCCTGGCCCGATATAAAATATAATTTAAAACTAGTTACGACACGGTTTTCCTTACTACGGCTCCTTCGAAAGTGTTCATAAAATATCCCGTGTATACTTGAACAGAATACCGTAAAATGAAACTATTTTTTATTTTAGTTTACTAAATGTGATGAAGGAAGCTATTTTAGAAGGTTCAGAAGTGTTGGAACTATAACATTTCTATATAAGAATACTAGCTTTCCACCCGCGACTTCGCCCGCTTTGTCTAAAACATAATAAATTATATACTAAAACCTTTCTCTTGAATTATGTATTAAAAAAACCGCATCAAAATCCGTTGTGTAGTTTTAAAGATTTAAGCATACATAGGGACATAGGGACAGAGAAAGCGACTTTGTTTTATACTATGTAGTGATGATAAACTTGAACTTTCAGATTTAAGTATGCAGTTTCTATTTATTTTACACGTCATTGTATAAAAAACAATGTACAAAGAAAACAAACTTTAAGATACATAAATGAGTAGCCTTATCACTTTGCAATGACCTCTACCAGGTAACTACGTACCTACCTAATGTAGATTTTGAGGAAAGTTGCAACTTGCAGGCACTATAAAAAATTATGTGCATAATATTTCTCAAGTGTAACTAAACCAAATTAATGTGATTAAACTTTTTAAAAGTTAAAAATTAAGTATTTTCCCACCCGGGCACCCTAATAAGAATATTTGCTCGTAATTTTCGCACAAGTAGTTTCAACATATATATTTGCCAACAAAAAATAACACCAGAACTAAGAACCTATAGGTAGCTTAAATTTCACACCAAAATACACTGTAGGTATTTGGTTCGTAACCTAACTACTTCAGAGATTATACTTCATTTTATCTCTCCCCATTCAGAGGCCGTACTAAAAACAAGACTAACCAAGCACCTTTAAGACTATAAACTGGAATGGGCTCCTGAAATCGCTTTGATAAAATCGGAACCTATCGACCCTTGAATCAGCTGATATATCTTGAAGTTACGCTGGTGAAAGGATAAAGCCACATACTGAATTAAAACATAAAAACATAAAAAATATATAAAAAATATGAAAAAAAAATAAACAGTCTAGTTAAAGCTCTATCCATACTAATATTATAAATGCGAAAGTAACTCTGTCTGTCTGTCTGTTACTCAATCACGCCTTAACTACTGAACCAATTTGCATGAAATTTGGTATAGAGATATTTTGATATCCGAGAAAGGACATAGGATAGGTTTTATCCCGGAAATCCTACGGGAACAGGTTTTTCTTTGAAAACGCGAGCGAAGCCGCGGACGGAAAGCTAGTTTGCTATAATTTCGATTATATTATAAAGGTTTTTTTGTAACGTATACAAACCGTAAATATTGATTAATGTGTTATAATGTACAAGCGCTTCTAAAAGTTGAGTTTGAGTTTGAGTTACAAAGAAAAACTTTCGATATATTATATACCTTTGAAAAATGCAAAGCTGAACTTGAACTACAGTATAAACATACTTAAGAATTTTTATATGACATGGAAATCAACTATAACTACTATGAACAGAACACGTAAAATGGTGGTTTTAAATATTTTTCGTGTCACCTTACAAAGTATATTTTTCTTCTCTCCATAAAAGCCTTGCTGTCGAGCCGTTCTGGAGCTTTACGCTTAGCAACACATTTGAAATAATAGAAATAGAAATAGAAATAGAAAGAATTTATTTACCAAAGGCCAACAACAGATATAATAAAAGAAAAGAAATACAAAAACAGAGAAAGAGACAAAAGTGTGGCAGACCTTTAGCAAAAAGGGACCAACTCAGTATTTAGCTGTGCCATCAACGGCACAGCACTGATTTTCAGTGGCCCCCTTGTTTGAGGAACAGCTACAGACCGAAATAGAAGAATGGAAATAATATTCATAAAATAAACAAATATTACACATTATAAATATCATACATATTAGTAAAAGAAAATTGTAAAGTAACGAATATAATAAAAATTAATAAACATACATATAAATAATTACAAACAAAAGAGAGATGCTACGTTTTACGGTAGGTTACGGTAGGATTTAAAAATAAAATCAGCAACTTTAATTTTGAAGTTATTAATGCAAAATTTGGTGATTCATTTTTATTGTATAGATCCATAGGCGATATGGAAGAGATGACGACCGATGGGGTCGCTTTTTGTACTGTATTATTATGCATCTTCTGTATACAAATATGTAAGTGTTAAACAAAATATTTAAAAATACCATTGAGGTATTATTATAGAGAGGACACCACGAACAAAATCTGTGCGACAAGCGCGGCGGCGCGGGGTGGCTAGAGAGTCATACAATTTGCAAATATCACAGAAATATTCTGCCTATTACTACTTATAAAGTTATAAATTATTAAAACCAATCAATGTAACAAAAAAAAATGGTTTGAGACGATTGACTCTAACTCGTGTTAGAAAAAGTGTAGTAGCGATGGCCTCTCTAGTACGTAGTACATAGTAACTCAATGAAAAATACCCTTTAAGTATGAACGTAAAACTAGTTTCAACGATACAAAGTAAAGTGACTATGTTAGGCGCGGGACATATACAAGCGGCGCGGCGCGCAACGGGCGCACCGCGGGCGCACTGCCGGCGCGCCGCGGGCGCGCTGCAGGCGCGCCTCGGGCGCGCTGCCGGCGCGCAACGGGCGCGCTGTTGGCGTCCGAAAATGATATTTATATAGAGTGGTTAAATGCATTTTCTTCATGCATAATTTAGTAAAATTATGTTTTTTGTGCTAAAAGAGATTAACATTAATTTGAAAGTAACGATTTTGTTTTGATAATTCCTTGTAAGTAAATAGCGAGGATAACCCCACGATTGCAAATATATTATCTTTGTTGAAAATGTTGGAATTTACTTGGAAAATTTTATAGTACTTTTAAAGTAATTTTAAAGTAGTACTGGTGTAATGATGGAAGAAAAGAAGGTTAAAATAACACAAAATTTATATTGTACTAGCGGTCCACCCCGGCTTCGCCCGTGGTACATATTTCGCAATAAAAGGTAGTCTATGTTCTTTCTCAGGGTCTAAAGATTATCTGTGCCAAATTTCATCAAAATCGGTCCAGTACCTAGTTTATGCGTGAAAACCATACATACATACATACATACATACATACATACATACATACATACATACATACAAACCTTTCCTCTTTATAATATTAGTATAGATAAAATATGGTTTTCAAACACAGGTTTACATTTAAACCATATAAATCTTATCATTAAAATCTCAGTTCAAAAGTATTTACAGTACTGATCATTCCACAATATTATTACAATTACAAATAAACAAAAAACACAATCAAAATCAGGATTATCTTTATTTCTGACATTGTAAATACATGGGAACTTTCATTATGCTCTTCTTCATTTTCACTTTCCCTACTGCCATCACCTGTGTAAATCATTTCATCGATTAATTCAAGTCACCTTTAAAAACAAAACGAAGAAGGGTATGTAATAGCAGCTCTATATAATTCCACACAGAGAGAACACATTTTTGACTGACAGGCTACCGTCTCCTACCACCCGATTTGTTTTTGATTGTGTATGACCGTGAATTGACCTCTATTTGGATGCGATGGGGGAAGCGCGCCTGCGGTACGCCCGCGGCGCAACGGTGGCGTGCCGCCTCGACGCCTGTCCAAAATTCTTTCATACAAAATGTATAAGAAGGATGTGGTGCAAAACAGATTGAAGAGGCGCGCTTATGGCACGCCCGCGCCCGCACCGCTTGTGTTTGACCCGCGCCTTAAAGTATTATCAAACAGACTACGTAGACATAACAAGTTTCAATGTTTTAAATTTTTATCGTTCAACGTACACCTTTAAAAAATGCAAGTTTCAACAAAACTTAACAGTGTGGACACGCTTAAGGATCACGTAATAACCTCCTGAAAACTCTTTATTCATAAACTAAAACCTCTTTTTAAACTAAAAAGCTTACGAAGCGTATGAAAATGTCGCCTGTTCGTTGCGAACTAGATACCATGAATTTATTAAAAGATGACTGCAGATGCTTACCTTCATGTATTATGGTTTTTCACACGGCACGCGATTTTTGATAAATTTATAAATGTAGGTAAATAGATGGGCATTAACATGTAGCTAATGATTATGTAAAGAGCTAATAATTGTAGATATACGCAATATATTTTAATTTTTATTATATGCTGAGAAAGATTTCCACTAAATTTACATACACACATCAACAAAGTCTAGGTATATTTTGTACTGAATCAAATATTTAAAAATCATTGAAGAATTTTCTGATATAGTAAATGGAAGAATGATAGCTAATTTTAAGTTATTTTATAAAAAATAAAAACATTTCATGATTTTTTGTTAATTTTGATTTAAGTGTTAATTTCTTTTCTATATAAACGCGTGTTGTATGAAGTGCCTTTATATTGTGTAGCTATTTATTTTTATGGTAGACGAGAATGCGGAAATGCATTGACCTCGTGCTTTTAGATGTCAGTACTGTGTGGATTTGTTTGCCAAATGCGGGTAGATGATAAAATAAGTAAATAGACTATTTTCTTGCTTCTATTGTAAGAGTGGTGATGTGAATATAGTGATATATTTGGCTGATATTCTATTTATAAAATAAAAATGAATCGTAAAATGTAATGGTAAGTGCATAACTCGAGAACGGCTTCGTTAATTCTTTTTGACGTGACAACGTCTTATAATTCGATAGCGCCGGCTACACGCACGAAAAAACATGACTCATGCGGCGTTACCTCGCTCTGAGGCGTTCCATGTAATGCCGGCTGTACACACTCGCCGAGACACACCGAGACAGGCCGAGAACGAGTATGTACATGGTGCATTCGTCTTGTCTCGCACTCTCGTGTCTCGCCTCGGCAGTCTCGGTCGCTGGTCGGTTTTTTGCGCCCGAGTCAAAGGGTCTCGTTGAGTCTCGCGAGGAAAACGAGAGCGAGCATGTACACACTCGTTCAGTTAGTTGCTCGCTGACGTTATTTATGAACGCACGTGTTTCACTATGTGGTCTAATGAACGAGAATTACAGTTTTTGGAGTGCTATCAAACAGAACCTTTTAGAACTTATTTTTTATGGATTTATTTTAAACTAGCTTTCCGCCCGCGGCTTCGCCCGCGTTTTCAAAGAAAAACCCGTCCCCGTAGGTTTCCGGGATAAAACTATCCTATGTCCTTTCTCGGGTATCAAAATATCTCTATACCAAATTTCATGCAAATTGGTTCAGTAGTTAAGGCGTGATCGAGTAACAGACAGACAGACAGAGTTACTTTCGCATTTATAATATTAGTATGGATTGGCCAGAAGGTTCTGCCACCAACTCAGCCAATTGATTTTCCATTTTACTTCTGAAACAAAGAAGCGTTTCTATTGATTCCTTAAAAATACATTAACTATTCAGGAAGTTTTTATATTTATTTCCCTGTTTCTACTGCGGTGCATAGTAATCATCCACCATCTTCTTTTTCTCCATGGTTTGAGAATTTTTTTTTTATAGTAAATGTTTAAAAAATTATAATAGCTCACGGCACAAAGACAAATAGCAGCAGCTATTTCTACGTCCATTCTCGTGTAAGTCTTCAGTTCAAATGTTAGAACGAGTGTGTACAGGCATGCTCTCGACGAGAGTCTTTTCGGCCGAGGCTCTCGACGAGAGGCTCTCGTCGAGTGTGTACAGCCGCGGTAAGGCTTGAAGTGCAAGTGAGAGCGCGGAACGAGTGACAAAGAAGCGCAATCGGACGTTGTCACGTTCAACTATCGTCAGTAAACCGACTTTACAGACAACCAATTTTTTTATGATGGTCCTTGTACGAGGATGGTTCTTGTGGAAAGAAAAAGTAAACAATGTACCACGGGCGAAGCTGGGGCGGACCGCTAGTTCCATATAAAATGTCATAAAATAAAAATATCACTAAAAAAAGTTCAAGTTCAAGTTCTCTTAAAACACTTTTTATGTGATAGGTAATCTTTTTTGTTCAAACTGTTATATAAGGTTTATGCATACATTGTTGGATTTTTTGACAAATTTAAACCCACTTTGTAACGTGATAATACTTAAGTATGTTTAAACCGTTTAGTTTTAGTAGGAACTAACTTAACTGCCGTGTTTAAAGCTTTGTGCATACGTTGTCAGGCTTTTGAAAAATATTTTAAACTACCTTGTTACGTTAGTTTGGGTTTAAACTAGCTTGCACTTTTTATGATATATATTTAAAGGTAAAAATGCACAAAATGTGAACTTTGAAAATATTATACATTGTCCGCTTTGCAAAATTTCCTTTCCATTTCTTTTAAAATAGAGGAAAGAGTGTTTCTTTACAGAGTATGAGTATTTATATTTTTAGTCCCAAATTCAATGAAGGTGCACTGAGAAAAAAAGTAAGTTAAGATAGTTTGTTAATTTTCAAAATTATCCTAAATGTTAACCAAATATTATATTAAATAACACAATCTCTTACATTAACTAATAATGTACAAAACATATAATAGAATATGAGTTATTTCAACAATTCAGAGTTATAAGCTGCGGAAATATAAAACACATACGTAGAAAATACTCAAAATGCCATAAAACAATATCTCATCTCATAATATTATTACAAGATAAAATATGCGTGACATAGAATTTATTAGACCCACGAAGTGTCGTAAATTTTACAATCTGAATATCAAACGCGAATGAAAAATATTCTTTTTGATACTTTAATGTGTCTCGAGGGCTGTTTTTACGGTATGTCATCTGTCACTGTCTAATATCTGTCTAATATTATTAAAGAAAAGTTTTTTTGTTTGTTTGTAACGACTTATATAAAAAAATACATGATGAATTTGGTACGCATTGATTTTAAATAAGTAATTCTTCTACAGTATTATTGTTCAATGTCTCTTTAGTTAACGACCTTAATCAGTTCATTGGTTAATGGTTATATAATATACAATGTTATGTTCTGGCTTGACCACCTCCTTGGTACAGTGGTTGACGCGTGAGCGTAGAACCGAGGGGTCCTGGGTTCGATTCCCGTAGGAGACGAAGAAAAAAAATGTCTCAGTTTGGCAGGACACAGAAGGCTAATCACCTTCTAGTCCCTAAAGAAAATCGATCAGTGAAACAGATGTATAATGCATCTGCCCCTTACCCCACTAGGGGACATGGACTTTTTAGAATGTTATGTATACTGTACAATGTCATTCAATAAATAAAATTAACAACATAAAAACACTAATGTTAAATTGTCAAGGATATCTCTCCAACTGAAATATTCGAATTATTTATTTTTCATCTCAAAATTTATTAAATACTAGCGGTCCGCCCCGGCTTCGCCCGTGGTACCTACATATGAAAAATAGATGTTGGCGGATTCTCAGACTTACCCGATATGCACAGAAAATTTCATGAGAATCGTTTCGGAGGAGTATGGCAACGAAAACTGTGACACGAGAATTTTATATATTAGATAGAACCAAATTTTGCAATAATATTTAAGTGCAAATAAAGTATATTTACATTAGAAATTAACATTTTCAATCTCTAGCCATAATTGGATGCGGTATCCTAAAATCTTTCAAGAAGATTTTATTCCAAACTAGCGGTCCGCCCCGGCTTCGCCCGTGGTACATGTTTACGTTTTCTCTACATAAGAACCATCCTCGTACTTCAAGGAATATAATAAAAAAAAGAATTATCGAAATCGGTTCAGCCGTTCTCGAGTTATGCGCTTACCAACACATTTTGCGATTCATTTTTATATATAAGATTATTCAAATGGGAAGATGGGATAACTTAATATAGAAATTGGAAATAATGATGTTTTTCTAAATTTGGAAATATTGTAACAATGTTTATAATAATGATCTCTGAAGTTACATGTTTGTTGCCGTAATGTTATTTAAGAACATCCATATTCCTTTTATTTTTGCCAAAGTAATTTCAGCTTTATAGTACATTTGAAAATAGGTAAGTTTTATTTGTACAGACAACTCAATTACGAAAAAAAGCTTGTTTCCATATTGATAAATATCTATCAAAATATTATTTTCTAAATTCTTAATAATTCAATTAATAAGGTTATTAAATATTCAAGGAATTGGTTCATTACTTTTGCTATAAAGAAATATTTTCGCGGTAATTCTTTGTAAATAAACAAATTAATGGCAAGATTATACAGGGTGTAATCGTTAAGTGTGCACAGGCGATTATTCCGTAACTATTGCAGATATCATAAAACTTAATACTGATATCGAAAGCTCTTTACCTAATGAGTAAAATGACAACAATAACTTTTTAAAAATAAAACGGGAAATATCCAAAAATTTTACACCAAACACTCCCATACATTTAGTATGAGATATGACTATCCTAAGCATGTAATATGAAAAATTTTGGTTCTTTTTTTGAATTTGTGCTTAAATTACTTCGCAAATTTTAATGTTTTTTTTTTTAAGTTATTATTGTCATTTTACTCATTAGGGTAAAGGGCTTGCGATGTCAGTATAAAGTTTTTTGATATCTGCAATAGTTACGGAATAATCGCCTGTGCACACTTAACGATTACACCCTGTATATTTCCGGTAATAAGTGTTATTCAAATTGGTATTTACAAATTCTGAAAGCTGTGATAATCTCTATAAATATTATTTTATAGTAAATTTTTTGTAAAATAATTATAGCGGTTTGTCCATCACTACATAGTAACAAAGTCGCTTTCTCTGTCCCTATCACAGACATAATACATGTCTGTGGTCCCTATGTATGCTTAAAACTTTAAAACTACGCAACGGATTTTGATGCGTTTTTTTTTTAATAGAACGAGTAATTCAAGAGGAAGGCTTTAGTGTATAATTTAATAGGTTTTAGTCAAAGCGGGCGAAGCCGCGAGCGGTAAGCTAGTATTTTATAAAAAAAGCTATCCTACGCGGTACAAAAGCAAGCATATTTTATATGACTTTTGTATTATTCCGGTTCATAATCTTATATATAAAATTCTCGTGTCACAATGTTAGTCTGCATAATCCTCCGAAACGGGTGGACCGATTCTCATGAAATTTTCTGTGCATATCGGGTAAGTCTGAGAATCGGCCAACATCTATTTTTCATATGTACCACGGGCGAAGCCGGGGCGGACCGCTAGTAAGCTATAATATTATCACTTACGCAGCAGCATCACCCGCGTATTCAAAAGAAAAGCGGTATAGTTCTCATGGAGTTTTGGGGAAAAATATGCTTTGTCCTTTCTCATTTCTTAGATTATCTCTCTATCAAATTTAATCCAAATCGGTTCAGTAGTTTAAGGTGATGAAAATACACAGACAGACAGAGTTTCTTTCACATTTATAATATTATAAAGTATCGATTTACAAAAATATTCTTTATCATTTACATTGAACAATTCTAAACGCAACTACATCCTTTAGGAATGAAGTATGGTCGACACAAGCTGTAATTTTACATAGATTGCGAGATACACCAGATGGCCCATTGATTTGGCTCGGTGCCAGATTAAATCTCTTGCGTCCATCTGGCATAGATCTGTGGTACGAGCGAAGTGGGAGCGGGAGCGGAGCGAAGGCTTATTGGCTCCTTAATTGTGATATGTAAAGGCAATTAGGGGCAATTTAGAGAATAGCTGAATTTGCGCCGACCGCCGTGCAACCAGATTGTTCCAATATTGACCCTGCAGCAGGTACGTGAGTAGCCGGCTTAACCGAGATTGTTCCAATATTGCCCCTGCCGCAGGTACGTGAGTAGCCGGCTTAACTGAGATTGTTCCAATATTGACCCTACAGCAGGTACGTGAGTAGCCGGCTTAACTAAGATTTTTCCAATATTGCCCCTGCCGCAGGTACGTGAGTAGCCGGCTTAACCGAGATTGTTCCAATATTGCCCCTGCCGCAGGTACGTGAGTAGCCGGCTTAACTGAGATTGTTCCAATATTGCCCCTGCCGCAGGTACGTGAGTAGCCGGCTTTACCAACTAACTGGTATACAACAAACTAACTATGTAGTTTACAAAACGCTCCCGCTGTATACATAATCGCAGCTCGAACATTGAGAGACTTTTAAGCGTCCATAATATATTTGACACGACTTCCGTGAAACATAAATACAAGCTTTCCCTTGAGAAAGAAGAATTGCTGCTGATCTGTGATCGTTATTTCATTATCATCATCATTGTCGACAATGTCTTATTATTTTATTAATATAATATGCATTAATTTGTGCTTATATTATATGAGATTGGTATCAAAATTTTGTTAAAATAAAAATATTGTAGTCTTTTCAATGGCTTAGTAATCGAAACACGATTTATTCGTAGTACTGTTTTATTTTTTCGGCTTTCAACAGATGGCTTGATTTTTTTTATTATTATTGATACATTAGGTACAGTGGTTATACGTTAATTTCTACTATCGCAGTAGTATTTATCGTAAATCGTATACGTGTCTTTCTTTTAGAAGTGAAGCTTTGACATAGCTAAAATCCACCAGAACAAAATAAAACTTTAGTTTAAACAGAGACCCGTATTTGTATCTTTGTTAAAATGAGCACGCCATTCACTTAGTCCAATTTAGTTATTTATCAACACAATTGTAAACAATGGAGATTAATAGAATCCCACATTGTGAATGTAGGTTGAAACAAAATCATCTACTTACAATTCATTATGTTTCGCTACGCCGTAGTCACGTAGCACATTAATGCGCTACGCTTCTGCGTAGCTTCATTTAAATGGCGAAAACATAATTTCATTTCGTATTTTCATTGTTCCAGATTACATTTGTGTTATAGTAGAATGTACTAGAACTTAGAAATTATTAATTCTATGATGTATGTGCCACGATTCTTTCAAAAATTGTATGTGATTTAAAAAATTTACAATTTTTTGTGTGGAATTAGCACAAAGAATAACGTTTTATTGCGGTTCAATCTGGACGAAGTTTCTTCACTTTATACATTATATATATATATATTTTTTTAATATTTGCAACCCAGCAAAACGACAGGTAAATTAAACTAATAATTTAAACCTTTTCCCCAACTTCGTAATCACTTGCCAACTTATGGACGTCGGATGTGGAACTAGAGATAAAACTTTTCCGTTTTTAGCAAAAGTAAAAGTAGTTTTCGACTTGAATCTTATTCAGTTTGATAGTTTGAGACTTCAATAATAAGATTACGAAGGCAGTTTTGCCTTCAAATGGTTTTAAGGACAGGACTATTTGTGTTATCATTTAATATTATAATACGAGTGTATAACAAGAGATGCGTAGAGTATATTTGTTCCTTCCTTTCTGATTGATGGTGTGATAGTAATGTTTCATCTGAATATGTTCATCACAGATAAATGGCTTGGATTTTTAAGGAAATGATTAATGCAATTGAGGGAATGAACACGGATAAATAAAGTACCTACCTAAATCCTTAAAAAATTTAGCACTGCGGACTGTAAACAAAATCATAATATATCTTTAATATTTAAATCTTTATCCTATGTTTATACAGAAAAAGCAGTAAAGTATGATTAAAGAATAATGACCAAAAGTTGCAAATCTTAACGAATCCCTTTATCTAACGAGGACCAAGCATTAATGGTGAAATGAAATCACAATTAGGGTCCCTCGTTGCAATGAAATGTGTTGATTCTGTTACACGGTATGCGACTTTATATCTGCTAGTTAAGGTCTCTTTTACAATGTAAGAACTATATACTCGACATGACTGGTCTTCGCTGAATCCTTTTATAGTTTCCGATTGTTAATTCACTGTTTGTATAATACTAATGTTTAAATACGAAACATTCTAATTAAAAAAAACGTGTGCCGAGCATACGTGTCAGAAGTGAAACTTATTTGGCTTCAAAGATACCAAAAACGTCGCCGTACTCTATGACGTAATAGTATTGCCATGATGCGACCTTGAAATTTTAGTCTCAACGCGCCTAAAGAAGTTTCACTTCAAACATCTATGCAAAAGAACTGGGCAACGGGAAATTTATAAAATAATTTAGTAGAATTTATATTATAGTAGGGGAGCCCAGGATGCTAAATGTGGATTTACTCGAGCGTCACGGGAACCTATTAGAATTGGTAGATTAGACCATAGCGAGAAAAAAAGGTCCTATAATGTTTTCACTTTTAGCGGTGGGGAAGGGTTTTTTGATTTTTTTTAATTTAAAAAAGAAAAAAATTGGCTTGGAAATACTCAAGCGCGTTAGATATTGATATTTTGCATGCTCCAGGACGTCACTGAAAAAAAGTATACTTTAATCTGACGATTTAAGTGGCGATTTAATCGCTATGAAGAAAGGGTAAAAAATTTAAGTAATATTATTCGAGCGCGTTAGATTAATATATGGGGGGGTTAATTACAATATAAGAAGTCCCCATTTCGCTAATCTGACGATTCGAGCTCAACCTTAGGAAATTATGGATTATTCAAATTTTCCAGCGGGGCCCCTGAGCGCACCCACCAACCATAACTGCTCATATTGACTAGAGGTACTAATGAATAGCTAAGGTACCGTCCCTTATAGTAATCTGACGCGCTCGAGTAAATCCCAAAATCCCCTCTTGGGCTCCCCTACAAAAATTTGATGACATCAAAACAAGGACCTCCTACAAAAATTTGATGACATCAAAACAAGCACACGATATTTTATCGTATCGTTTCAATATCGTATCATATAAAAGCACCCAATCCGAAGCAGGAAATTGAATTGTGTTTTCATTAGTCGATACGTATGTCGCTAACTTAATTTAACATTAAGAGAGGTGATGTAATCTTTTTCGTCACTTTCCTTAGTACGTATTAAGTGCGTTACTTATTCGCTAACTTGGTTATCACTTGAATACTTTGTGATAAACAGATAAACTTAGAAATAAAGCTATCAACTTACAACAAGATAGATGTCACTAATGAAAGTTTTTTGTGGATCCACAATTAATTACTTGAGGCATGCTCGTCATCATCACTACATAGTATAAAACAAAGTCGCTTTCCCTGTCCCTATGTCCCTATGTCCCTTTGTACGCTTAAATCTTTGAAACTACGGAACGGATTTTGATGCGGTTTTTTTTAATAGATAGAGTGATTCAAGAGAAAGGTTTATATGTATAATAAGATCCATTAAGTAGTGGAGAAGTACTGTTATTTTTGAGGTTTCTAATGTGATGTCGTAAAAAATTACATTTATTCCGCTTACATTGCAAACGCAGGCTGAACCCTACGAGTTTTATCAAAATAATGTACTAAGTATTATACACATTGAAAAGGTCTACAGAAAAGTCCGCGATGGTATATGTCGATCTCTTATGGATAACCCACAATAACTTTTTTTTGTCAATTACTTTTTACGACAAATAATGGCTAATTTTCGAAGCGATTTTAACCAATACAGCATTAATCCTTAACCAATTAAATACCATGGATACATTGTTCATTTAATATAGATCTATATGGCCCTTTACACCGTATGATTTAAGTGAATATTTTCGAAGATATTACAGATTTAAAAATTGCAGGACGTAGCGTTTGCGGCCGCCCGGCTATGTATTTTATAACCGTGCGATGCCGGAGGCCGGAGCGAGCCGCTATATTTTTATACCTATACAACGTTCACAATTTTTCTGTAGTGTATTAAGTATCAGCATTGCACCCGTGCGAAGCCGGGGCGGGTCGCTAGTATAGTATAAAAACTGTATAATATTTTTACTTGATGTAAATATGCTAGTTATCGTTCCAAGAACTCACACATCTTCGCGCTACACAGAATTTTTTTTAATCTTTGTTATATCATTATTTCGCTATAAAAAGCATCGTGTCCACAGATCACAGAAACTAAAGGGAGATATGGTTATGGGGCGGGGCCGGTGTCGCAGCAATATGTCCAAAAAAAGAACAAACTGTAGTGGTGCTGTATACGTACGTCACTTACAATCTAGTGTGCGAACGAATAGTCGCTCTCATATTTTTGTGTGATGACAAGCACACAACGCGAAGTATTGTTTTGATTTTGTTTACTGCAGTTGTGTGCGTAAATTTTTTATGAGACATGGTTTCGTACTCAGCGCAAGCGATTGGCATCTCTCTAGATCTCTATGATCGTGTCTCATTCTTCACGAGATAGATCATAGATATGTATGTATGTATTTGTATCTTAAGTTGTATTAGAATGTTTTAGTTTAGTTTATTATAATGTATTTACGTATGTTGTATGTATCTTGTGTATGCATTCCATAATTGTTTTTAATTTCTGTTTCTCAATATATTATCTAGCTTCTTTGCCTTCTCCCCGTGGTTGCCTGGTAGAAAGAACTACATAGTGATAAGGCTTTTGTTTATTGTAAATTGTTATTTTATGTACTTGGTTTATTGCACAATGCAGTGTTAAATAAATAAATAAATAAATTATCTCTATCCTAAATTCTATTTAAATCAGTTCTGTTGGTTCAATGACTACTGTTTGGCTTTATAAAATTACTTAAATAATATATTTTTTAAATAAATGTCAGTGAGCTTTAAAAGTTAGACCACACTTGATTTCTATAAGATTACAAAATTTCTTTTACACTTTTATTTCTAAGAATTTAGACTTAGAATATAATAGAAATTCATTCAAATGCTCTAAAAGATCTAGTCCTATTTGAATCATTTTTAATCCCGCCTTTTATGCCTTTACATTTGTATTGACACAGACCGACGTCAAATACATTTTACTCAAAATGGGTCAAGCCTTTCTCAAAGACCTTTAATACCTACTTTGGAATTCTCAAATTCGTATTTACATTAAATTTATTTGCTGTAGATAAATTGCTTTATTGTCTCGTTTTTGGAAATAAACAGTCGGCTTTGTTTGTTTCTTTTGTACATTATTTAGCTGAATTTAAGGACTTTTTTTGTAACAATTTTGTCTACATTGTGTATTGATTGAATAACATAAGACATGTTTGATTTTTTTTTTTCTAGTTATATTGTCACTATACCATTTATTTTATTATATGCTATGCTTTACATAATAATATTATGTTATGCTTTCGATTAAATTACATCTATTTTTTATAATTCGGAGTGAAAACAAAATTTCAACCAACTGCTTGGTTCAGTATATTCATACACAACGTACAACTACGAGCCACAAAACATTTTACTTAAAAACATATAAATAAAATGCAGGTACGCTAGAAAAAGTGCACTAAATTTAAAGATTATCCATAAAATATAGCTTGTCCTCATTTGCATAGCAATTTAACCCGACGTACAATCTACTTGTATTTATGTGAATGTTAATTAATACTTGTAAAGAAAACAAGGGCCGTTGCAACTGTGGCTTGAGCAAGATGGCGTCGAGCAGTATTTTTTTGGTTCCGTATTATTATTGTATACTACTATAATGTAATGGTAAGATGGTTTTATCTTTTGTTTGATTGTTGAGAATTAAATCAAACTACTATATTTTTAAATAGTTGTGGTGAGGAAGAATAAAAAAATTCGACGACATGAGTGACATCTGCGAACCTGCACTTTGCCAGCGTGGTGGATTACCGCCTGATCTTTTAAGAGAGGCCCGTATCCCAGCAGTGGGAACATAATATATGGGCTGATGACGATGATAATAACATTCACGCTTTGTTCCAAAGCTTTTTGAAATTTTGTTTATTATTTAAAAAGGAAAGAAACCTTAATAGAACATAGTTGAATTTATTTTTCTTGTTAAATATTTCTTAACAAGTAACAGATTTAGAATACTGTCAATTCCAATCACATTTAAACTTATAACATAACTAGCTTACCGCCCACGGCTTCGCCCGCTTTGTCTAAAACCTAATAAATTATATACTAAAACTTTCCTCTTGAATCACTATATCTATTAAAAAAAAAAGACGGGTTGCACTCCGGGAGTGCCGGCAGAAGTGAAAACTAAATTATTAACGTTCAGCATGTTTGATATTTTGGAATGGTATCCGTCTTACGCATGGAATATAAGGGCTAAAAAAAAAAAAACATCCGTCTTACGCTTTTTCGATCAGGCCACGTGTCCTGACGCGAGTTTAAGATTTTATACCCAACGCCGCTAAAGAAGTTTTCACTTCAAAAAGACGTGTGACACTCGGGGACTGCCGCGGTAAAGCTATTGCATAGCGTGCCTTCAAGCCACACCTCCGCGCCCGTCGGAGTGGGGAAGTGAGGTTTTTCGTTACAGAATTTCTGGATTCGGTCCCCGCGCTCAAGGCCCGCGATAGAAGCTATGCAATAGCTTTACAACCGCATCAAAATCCGTTGCGTAGTTTTGCTAAGGGACATAGGGACAGAGAAAGTGACTGTGTTTTATATTATGTACTATAATGTAGTAGACAAATTCAAATTCAAATTCAAATTCAAATTCAAATTTGAACACGAACACGAACAAATTCAAATTCAAATTTGAACACGAACACGAACAAATTCAAATTCAAATTCAAATTCAAATTCAAATTCAAATTCAAATTCAAATTCAAATTCAAATTCAAATTCAAATTCAAATTCAAATTCAAATTCAAATTCAAATTCAAATTCAAATTCAAATTCAAATTCAAATTCAAATTCAAATTCAAATTCAAATTCAAATTCAAATTCAAATTCAAATTCAAATTCAAATTTTAATTCAAATTCAAATTCAAATTCACGAACAGCGAACAGCGAACAGTGAACAGCGAACAGCGAACAGCGAACAGCGAACAGCGAACAGCGAACAGCGAACAGCGAACAGCGAACAGCGAACAGCGAACAGCTGACAGCGAATACGAACGCAAACACAAACTCTCTAATTAAAATTAAAATTCAAATTCAAATTCAAATTCAAATTCAAATTCAAATTCAAATTCAAATTCAAGTTCAAGTTCAAGTTCAAGTTCAAGTTCAAGTTCAAGTTCAAGTTCAAGTTCAAGTTCAAGTTCAAGTTCAAGTTCAAGTTCAAGTTCAAGTTCAAGTTCAAGTTCAAGTTCAAGTTCAAGTTCAAGTTCAAGTTCAAGTTCAAGTTCAAGTTCAAGTTCAAGTTCAAGTTCAAGTTCAAGTTCAAGTTCAAGTTCAAGTTCAAGTTCAAGTTCAAGTTCAAGTTCAAGTTCAAGTTCAAGTTCAAGTTCAAGTTCAAGTTCAAGTTCAAGTTCAAGTTCAAGTTCAAGTTCAAGTTCAAGTTCAAGTTCAAGTTCAAGTTCAAGTTCAAGTTCAAGTTCAAGTTCAAGTTCAAGTTCAAGTTCAAGTTCAAGTTCAAGTTCAAGTTCAAGTTCAAGTTCAAGTTCAAGTTCAAGTTCAAGTTCAAGTTCAAGTTCAAGTTCAAGTTCAAGTTCAAGTTCAAGTTCAAGTTCAAGTTCAAGTTCAAGTTCATTTTTCAAAGTACTCCCCTTAAAGCCACAGCCAGTATCGGAATTCTTGGTCTCGAAATCACGAGTGATGTGCAGTTCTCTTGTCATCTGGAAGGAAAAGCTAAGTTAGCTTCCCAGAAATTAGGTGTACTCTGTAGAGCGGGGCAGTATTTCACTCCGAACCATCGCCTTAACCTTTATAAGGCGCAAGTCAGGCCGCATATGGAATACTGCTCCCATCTCTGGGCCGGTGCACCTCAACAGTATCTCCTTCCATTTGACCGAATCCAACGGAGAGCTGTGCGCCTCGTTGGCGAGCCAAGTCTAACCGATCGGCTTGATTCTTTAGCACTGCGTAGAGAAGTCGCCTCATTATGCGTCTTCTACCGCATTTATCATGGGGAGTGCTCTGAAGAACTGTTTGGAACACTGCCTGCGGCTGAATTCCACCACCGTACAGCACGTCACAAGCTCAAATTCCATCCATACCATCTGGACAGCTGGCGATCAACAACAGTTCGCTTTAAAAGAAGCTTTTTGCCTCGTGCTACGGAAATTTGGAATCTGCTCCCGCGGGCAGTGTTTCCAATGAGATACGATTTGGGGACCTTCAAGAAAAGAGCGTACACTTACCTTAAAGGCCGGCAACACACTCGCCATACCCCTGGTATTGTGGGTGCAAGTGGGCGACGATGTTCACTTAACATCATGTGACCCGTCTGCTCGTTTGCCTGCTATTAACATAAAAAAAAAAAAAAAAAATTCAAATTCAAATTCAAATTCAAATTCAAATTCAAATTCAAATTCAAATTCAAATTCAAATTCAAATTCAAATTCAAATTCAAATTCAAATTCAAATTCAAATTTTAATTCAAATTCAAATTCAAATTCACGAACAGCGAACAGCGAACAGCGAACAGCGAACAGCGAACAGCGAACAGCGAACAGCGAACAGCGAAGAGCAAACAGCGAACAGCGAACAGCGAACAGCGAACAGCGAACAGCGAACAGCGAACAGCGAACAGCGAACAGCGAACAGCGAACAGCGAACAGCGAACAGCGAACAGCGAACAGCGAATACGAACGCAAACACAAACTCTCAAATTCAAATTCATATTCATATTCAAATTCAAATTCAAATTCAAATTCAAATTCAAATTCAAATTCAAATTTGAACACGAACACGAACAAATTCAAATTCAAATTTGAACACGAACACGAACAAATTCAAATACAAATTCAAATTCAAATTCAAATTCAAATTCAAATTCAAATTCAAATTCAAATTCAAATTCAAATTCAAATTCAAATTCAAATTCAAATTCAAATTCAAATTCAAATTCAAATTCAAATTCAAATTCAAATTCAAATTCAAATTCAAATTCAAATTCAAATTCAAATTCAAATTCAAATTCAAATTCAAATTCAAATTCAAATTCAAATTCAAATTCAAATTCAAATTCACGAACAGCGAACAGCGAACAGCGAACAGCGAACAGCGAACAGCGAACAGCGAACAGCGAACAGCGAACAGCGAACAGCGAACAGCGAACAGCGAACAGCGAACAGCGAACAGCGAACAGCGAACAGCGAACAGCGAACAGCGAACAGCGAACAGCGAACAGCGAACAGCGAACAGCGAACAGCGAACAGCGAACAGCGAACAGCGAACAGCGAACAGCGAACAGCGAACAGCGAATACGAACGCAAACACAAACTCTCAAATTCAAATTCATATTCAAATTCAAATTCAAATTCAAATTCAAATTCAAATTCAAATTCAAATTTGAACACGAACACGAACAAATTCAAATTCAAATTCAAATTCAAATTCAAATTTTAATTCAAATTCAAATTCAAATTCACGAACAGCGAACAGCGAACAGCGAACAGCGAACAGCGAACAGCGAACAGCGAACAGCGAACAGCGAACAGCGAAAAGCGAACAGCGAACAGCGAACAGCGAACAGCGAACAGCGAACAGCGAACAGCGAACAGCGAACAGCGAACAGCGAACAGCGAACAGCGAACAGCTGACAGCGAATACGAACGCAAACACAAACTCTCTAATTAAAATAAAAAATTCAAATTCAAATTCAAATTCAAATTCAAATTCAAATTCAAATTTTAATTTTAATTCAAATTCAAATTCACGAACAGCGAACAGCGAACAGCGAACAGCGAACAGCGAACAGCGAACAGCGAACAGCGAATACGAACGCAAACACAAACTCTCAAATTCAAATTCAAATTCAAATTCAAATTCAAATTCAAATTCATATTCAAATTCAAATTTTAATTCAAATTCAAATTCAAATTCACGAACAGCGAACAGCGAACAGCGAACAGCGAACAGCGAACAGCGAACAGCGAACAGCGAACAGCGAACAGCGAACAGCGAACAGCGAACAGCGAACAGCGAACAGCGAACAGCGAACTGCGAACAGCGAACAGCGAACAGCGAACAGCGAACAGCGAACAGTGAACAGCGAACAGCGAACAGCGAACAGCGAACAGTGAACAGCGAACAGCGAATACGAACGCAAACACAAACTCTCAAATTCAAATTCAAATTCAAATTCAAATTCAAATTCAAATTCAAATTAAAAATCAAATTCAAATTCAAATTCAAATTCAAATTCAAATTCAAATTCAAATTCAAATTCAAATTCAAATTCAAATTCAAATTCAAATTCAAATTCAAATTCAAATTCAAATTCAAATTCAAATTCAAATTCAAATTCAAATTCAAATTCAAATTCAAATTCAAATTCAAATTCAAATTCAAATTCAAATTCAAATTCAAATTCAAATTCAAATTCATATTCAAAGTCAAATTCAAATTCAAATTCAAATTCAAATTCAAATTCAAATTCAAATTCAAATTCAAATTCAAATTCAAATTCACGAACAGCGAACAGCGAACAGCGAACAGCGAACAGCGAACAGCGAACAGCGAACAGCGAACAGCGAACTGTAGTGTGTAACGTATCATGTATGTTTTGTATGTGTGCGTCATACTATACAGGGTGTCCCAAAAAGTAGTGATGAACGGAAGCTGGGAGGTAGAGGACCAAGAGGGCTATCCGAATCACCCCCATGTGTGTTATGCGATTTTTCGTATTTTCGGAGTTATTACATTTTTTTCAATTTTTCATCTATCGCCGAGTACGATGCGATTTTTATTTATGGTGACGTGAATTATTGCGCTAGATGCTTGATTTTTTTTGTGTGCTAAGCTGAAAGATAGGCCAATTCAGTATGGTAACATTTACTATCGTTAGATCTTCGAATGGAATAAAAAAAAGAATTAAATGCCGAGAAAGATAAAATTACCCAGTATGTTCATAACTTCAAGAGCCCATAAAAAAATAAAATCACTTAAAAAAGGTTTTCCATTTGGCTTTTAAAAACTTGCTCTATCGATCAGGTAGCTACTCTAAAAATTTCATTTTATTATTCAGAAGGCTTCAATCGAAAAATTGAAATCTAAATGTGGTAAGTGCAAATTTTTTATTAACATGATGATCATTAAAACCAATAAATAGGTGTTAAATTACCAGAATTTTTTTAAAATAGCCCCGCTGTTGCTCAATGCAAGTGCGAAATCACCGTAAAAAGTTGTCTTTTTAATGTCTAAATGCTCTTTTATCATTTCTAATGGTTTCTTCTGATACTATGAATTTCCGGGTTATTTCGTCCAAATTGTGGCATTCTCTCAAGTAGCCGAGGTCTTTTTAGTATCCCCATTGAAACAAATCAATGGGGTTTAGGTCGAGGGACCGTGGAGGCCAGGCTTTAAAGCAGGCGTCACCGGCGCATGCGCAGGCTGCAACGACCAATCCATCTTTCAGGGTATTTTTGCCCTTTAGCCTGGCCTCCACGGTCTCCGGACATAAACCCTATTGATTTTTTTCTGTGGGGATACTACAAAGACGAGAGACTGCCACAATTTGGACGAAATAACCCGGAAATTCATAGTAGCAGAAGAAACCATTAAAAATGATAAAAGAGCATTCAGACATTTAAAAGACAACTTTTTACGGTGATGTCGCACGTGCATTGAGCAACGGCGGGGCTATTTTAAAAAAATTCTGGTAATTTAACACCTATTTATTGGTTTTAATGATCATCATGTTAATAAAAATTTTGCACTTACCACATTTAGATTTCAATTTTTCGATTGAAGCCTTCTGAATAATAAAATGAAATTTTTAGGGTAGATATCTGATCGATAGAGCAAGTTTTGAAAAGCCAAATGGAAAACCTTTTTTATGTGATTTTATTTTTTTATGAGCCCTTGAAGTTATGAACATACTGGGTAATTTTATCTTTCTTGGCATTTAATTCTTTTTTTTATTCTATTCGAAGATCTAACGATAGTAAATGTTACCATACTGAATTGGCCTATCTTTCAGCTTAGCACACAAAAAAAATCAAGCATCTAGCGCAATAATTCACGTCACCATAAATAAAAATCTCATCGTACTCGGCGATAGATGAAAAATTGAAAAAAACGTCATAACTCCGAAAGTACGAAAAATCGCATAACATAAATGGGGGTGATTCGGATAGCCCTCTAAGTCCTCTACCTCCCAGCTTCAGTATATCACTACTTTTTGGGACACCCTGTATAGTCCTAAGGTTCTACAGTTTAAGAGCAGTTGTGCACTTGTAATAGCAGTTGTGAATACATTATTATACACCCTACAGTCTACTAAAGTGTTTCATTACCACCAAGCCATTGCATGGCGACCCTGCCAGTGCTGCCTCGCGGCAGTACTGAGCTATGGATCATTTTTGAAAAATAATATTTTAAAAGTTAAAATTTAAACAAATAATTTTTATGCGTATTCGCAAATCGCAATGTACCGGATAGAAAATTTATTAATATAATAAAAAAATCGACGAACGTGAATATGGAAATTAAGAACAGAATTTATTTGACGAAGAAAGATTTTTTTTAAAACAAAAAAAAACTATGGAAATTTGGAATATCATCTATTTATGGAAAATTGTGAAATAAAATTGGAGATTTGGAAGGATGCAGCTGGAGCCGGGAGATCAGCCAGTGTGAATAGCAGACGTTGACCAAATTGACCAGAATCCCGAATGTCCCGAAATTCAAGAGTGACGACGGAATAAAAGTTTAATTTCGTGAAAAAAAAAGCTAAAAGTGAAATTTAAAGTTCAAGCAGTGTATTTTACATTAATGTAAGGTAACGAATTATTTTAGTTAAAAGATTTTTTTTTTTGTCAAAAACCATTATTATGTTATAATTATTTATTATACATAAATATATATAGCTATGTATAATCAAAGTACTTAGTAATAGATAATTCTATTAGTTCATTGTTTGTTTTATAAAGCGCTACCAAATAGGGAAATGGTATGCAGCGTCTGTAATTTCGTCTCATATTTCGTGCTACCGTGTAGGTAACTAGGTAGTCACAATGCATCGTTCTGTGCATTTTATAAAATGTTCGTAATGAAATACGATCTTGTCAATTCAATTGAGTGTGAAACTTTAATTTTTTTTAATTAACATTTTGGATTCGGAGGGTCACACTAATTTCATAAATAATGATTGTAATGAAACTTATATTTCAATATTTAAAACATGATTTAAAGAGACTAAAGTAAAAGTATATTCTTATTTGATTAAATGAATTACCATGATAAATATCTAATGATATTTGTGAATAATAGACGAAGAGAAAAAGTAAATATTTGTCGTTGTATGAATACAAAAAAAATTACTCAGATTGTTTTTTTTTATTAGGATATAGATGGAATCTTAGCTTGATCACCTAAGTTTTTCTTTTATATTCCTATCAAAAATTAAATGATGTGACATTTAATTACTCGAAGAAATAATAATTAATATTGTATGAAAAATAAAAATACAATTGAAAAGTGAAATGATATGATTTATTGTTAGAAACAAGGTACACCAGGATACAAGACAGGCACGAATCCTTGTAATTCTGATCATGATTAGGTCGAGCTACCACTCGTGAAGATAACTTGGACACAATATGGTACCTATGAATAAAGGTATGAAATATATGATAATATAATGATGTGTTAAAAGAACTGCCTGAATTAATGTTAATGTTATAAATAAATAAATATATTTCTTGTATCTTGAATTATTGAATATAATAAGATGAATAATATAAGACACGACGGTGTTATTAATTATAATTAAGAGGGAAGATTACCCTAAATGAAATTGTGTATCTTGATATTGTTGTACGTATGAGGAAGTACATAAAGAATAAAATATATGAAGAAAAATGAATACAGATAATGAATATTATGTCGTTTCTAAGTATATGATGTGTAAACTGTAAGCACATAAATAAACGTATTCTATGAGGATATATGGTAAGATTTATTTAAAGATAATTATTATTTTACTCGGATATGACTATTAATTAATTACGGACTGTGACATTTTTAAATACGGATATGGCGATTAAATATTTTCTAATATTGTATAATTTTTCCATTATTTTCGTACCTACATGAAAAGTTAATTAAAATTATTTGTTTTAATCTATTAGTATTAGTTACTATGTAGTGTGTAAGCCAATGTGTAATCGTGTAGAATGTTATTTTTTTGGAGTTTTAAAAATAAGTACTTAGTAATAGGTTGAAATTCATGCTATTGTTTTAATGTTAATTTTGATTTTATTTACTCGTTTATATGATAGGTATTAAGATATGTAACCAAAAACGAAGAAAAAATTTGCATTATATTCAGCTAAAAAAAAAATGTTAATTACTTTTTTTTTTATTATTTTCTATGAGGGGAGATGTAGTGTGTAACGTATCATGTATGTTTTGTATGTGTGCGTCATACTATATAGTCCTAAGGTTCTACAGTTTAAGAGCAGTTGTGCACTTGTAATAGCAGTTGTGAATACATTATTATACACCCTACAGTCTACTAAAGTGTTTCATTAATACCAAGCCATTGCAGAACAGCGAACAGCGAACAGCGAACAGCGAATACGAACGCAAACACAAACTCTCAAATTCAAATTCATATTCAAATTCAAATTCAAATTCAAATTCAAATTCAAATTCAAATTCAAATTCAAATTCAAATTCAAATTCAAATTTGAACACGAACACGAACAAATTCAAATTCAAATTCAAATTCAAATTCAAATTCAAATTTTAATTCAAATTCAAATTCAAATTCACGAACAGCGAACAGCGAACAACGAACAGCGAACAGCGAACAGCGAACAGCGAACAGCGAACAGCGAACAGCGAACAGCGAACAGCGAACAGCTGACAGCGAATACGAACGCAAACACAAACTCTCTAATTAAAATAAAAAATTCAAATTCAAATTCAAATTCAAATTCAAATTCAAATTCAAATTTTAATTTTAATTCAAATTCAAATTCACGAACAGCGAACAGCGAACAGCGAACAGCGAACAGCGAACAGCGAACAGCGAACAGCGAACAGCGAATACGAACGCAAACACAAACTCTCAAATTCAAATTCAAATTCAAATTCAAATTCAAATTCAAATTCAAATTCAAATTCATATTCAAATTCAAATTTTAATTCAAATTCAAATTCAAATTCACGAACAGCGAACAGCGAACAGCGAACAGCAAACAGCGAACAGCGAACAGCGAACAGCGAACAGCGAACAGCGAACAGCGAACAGCGAACAGCGAACAGCGAACAGCGAACAGCGAACAGCGAACTGCGAACAGCGAACAGCGAACAGCGAACAGCGAACAGCGAACAGTGAACAGCGAACAGCGAACAGCGAACAGCGAACAGTGAACAGCGAACAGCGAATACGAACGCAAACACAAACTCTCAAATTCAAATTCAAATTCAAATTCAAATTCAAATTCAAATTCAAATTCAAATTCAAATTCAAATTCAAATTCAAATTCAAATTCAAATTCAAATTCAAATTCAAATTCAAATTCAAATTCAAATTCAAATTCAAATTCAAATTCAAATTCAAATTCAAATTCAAATTCAAATTCAAATTCAAATTCATATTCAAAGTCAAATTCAAATTCAAATTCAAATTCAAATTCAAATTCAAATTCAAATTCAAATTCAAATTCAAATTCAAATTCAAATTCAAATTCAAATTCAAATTCAAATTCAAATTCAAATTCAAATTCAAATTCAAATTTGAACACGAACACGAACAAATTCAAATTCAAATTCAAATTCAAATTCAAATTCATATTCAAAGTCAAATTCAAATTCAAATTCAAATTCAAATTCAAATTCAAATTCAAATTCAAATTCAAATTCAAATTCAAATTCAAATTCAAATTCAAATTCAAATTCAAATTCAAATTCAAATTCAAATTCAAATTCAAATTCAAATTCAAATTCAAATTCAAATTCAAATTCAAATTCACGAACAGCGAACAGCGAACAGCGAACAGCGAACAGCGAACAGCGAACAGCGAACAGCGAACAGCGAACAGCGAACAGCGAACAGCGAACAGCGAACAGCGAACAGCGAACAGCGAACAGCGAACAGCGAACAGCGAACAGCGAACAGCGAACAGCGAACAGCGAACAGCGAACAGCGAACAGCGAACAGCTGACAGCGAATACGAACGCAAACACAAACTCTCTAATTAAAATAAAAAATTCAAATTCAAATTCAAATTCAAATTCAAATTCAAATTCAAATTTTAATTTTAATTCAAATTCAAATTCACGAACAGCGAACAGCGAACAGCGAACAGCGAACAGCGAACAGCGAACAGCGAACAGCGAACAGCGAATACGAACGCAAACACAAACTCTCAAATTCAAATTCAAATTCAAATTCAAATTCAAATTCAAATTCAAATTCAAATTCATATTCAAATTCAAATTTTAATTCAAATTCAAATTCAAATTCACGAACAGCGAACAGCGAACAGCGAACAGCGAACAGCGAACAGCGAACAGCGAACAGCGAACAGCGAACAGCGAACAGCGAACAGCGAACAGCGAACAGCGAACAGCGAACAGCGAACTGCGAACAGCGAACAGCGAACAGCGAACAGCGAACAGTGAACAGCGAACAGCGAACAGCGAACAGCGAACAGTGAACAGCGAACAGCGAATACGAACGCAAACACAAACTCTCAAATTCAAATTCAAATTCAAATTCAAATTCAAATTCAAATTAAAAATCAAATTCAAATTCAAATTCAAATTCAAATTCAAATTCAAATTCAAATTCAAATTCAAATTCAAATTCAAATTCAAATTCAAATTCAAATTCAAATTCAAATTCAAATTCAAATTCAAATTCAAATTCAAATTCAAATTCATATTCAAAGTCAAATTCAAATTCAAATTCAAATTCAAATTCAAATTCAAATTCAAATTCAAATTCAAATTCAAATTCAAATTCAAATTCAAATTCAAATTCAAATTCAAATTCAAATTCAAATTCAAATTCAAATTCAAATTCAAATTCAAATTCAAATTCAAATTCAAATTCAAATTCAAATTTGAACACGAACACGAACAAATTCAAATTCAAATTCAAATTCAAATTCAAATTCAAATTCAAATTCAAATTCAAATTCAAATTCAAATTCAAATTCAAATTCAAATTCAAATTCAAATTCAAATTCAAATTCAAATTCAAATTCAAATTCAAATTCAAATTCAAATTCAAATTCAAATTCAAATTCAAATTCAAATTCAAATTCAAATTCAAATTCAAATTCAAATTCAAATTCAAATTCAAATTCAAATTCAAATTCAAATTCAAATTCAAATTCAAATTCAAATTCAAATTCAAATTCACGAACAGCGAACAGCGAACAGCGAACAGCGAACAGCGAACAGCGAACAGCGAACAGCGAACAGCGAATACGAACGCAAACACAAACTCTCAAATTCAAATTCATATTCAAATTCAAATTCAAATTCAAATTCAAATTCAAATTCAAATTCAAATTCAAATTCAAATTCAAATTCAAATTCAAATTCAAATTCAAATTCAAATTCAAATTCAAATTCAAATTCAAATTCAAATTCAAATTCAAATTCAAATTCAAATTCAAATTCAAATTCAAATTCAAATTCAAATTCAAATTCAAATTCAAATTCAAATTCAAATTCAAATTCAAATTCAAATTTTAATTCAAATTCAAATTCACGAACAGCGAACAGCGAACAGCGAACAGCGAACAGCGAACAGCGAACAGCGAACAGCGAACAGCGAATACGAACGCAAACACAAACTCTCAAATTCAAATTCATATTCAAATTCAAATTCAAATTCAAATTCAAATTCAAATTCAAATTCAAATTCAAATTCAAATTCAAATTCAAATTCAAATTCAAATTCAAATTCAAATTCAAATTCAAATTCAAATTCAAATTCAAATTCAAATTCAAATTCAAATTCAAATTCAAATTCAAATTCAAATTCAAATTCAAATTCAATTTCAAATTCAAATTCAAATTCAAATTCAAATTCAAATTCAAATTCAAATTCAAATTCAAATTCAAATTCAAATTCAAATTCAAATTCAAATTCAAATTCAAATTCAAATTCAAATTCAAATTCAAATTCAAATTCAAATTCAAATTCAAATTCAAATTCAAATTCAAATTCAAATTCAAATTCAAATTCAAATTCAAATTCAAATTCAAATTCAAATTCAAATTCAAATTCAAATTCAAATTCAAATTCAAATTCAAATTCAAATTCACGAACAGCGAACAGCGAACAGCGAACAGCGAACAGCGAACAGCGAATACGAACGCAAACACAAACTCTCAAATTCAAATTCAAATTCAAATTCAAATTCAAATTCAAATTCAAATTCAAATTCAAATTCAAATTCAAATTCAAATTTGAACACGAACACGAACAAATTCAAATTCAAATTCAAATTCAAATTCAAATTCAAATTCAAATTCAAATTCAAATTCAAATTCAAATTCAAATTCAAATTTTAATTCAAATTCAAATTCAAATTCACGAACAGCGAACAGTGAACAGCGAACAGCGAACAGCGAACAGCGAACAGCGAACAGCGAACAGCGAACAGCGAACAGCGAACAGCGAACAGCGAACAGCGAATACGAACGCAAACACAAACTCTCAAATTCAAATTCAAATTCAAATTCAAATTCAAATTCAAATTCAAATTCAAATTCAAATTCAAATTCAAATTCAAATTCAAATTCAAATTCAAATTCAAATTCAAATTCAAATTCAAATTCAAATTCAAATTCAAATTCAAATTCAAATTCAAATTCAAATTCAAATTCAAATTCAAATTCAAATTCAAATTCAAATTCAAATTCAAATTCAAATTCAAATTCAAATTCAAATTCAAATTCAAATTCAAATTCAAATTCAAATTCAAATTCAAATTCAAATTCAAATTCAAATTCAAATTTTAATTTTAATTCAAATTCAAATTCACGAACAGCGAACAGCGAACAGCGAACAGCGAACAGCGAACAGCGAACAGCGAACAGCGAACAGCGAATACGAACGCAAACACAAACTCTCAAATTCAAATTCAAATTCAAATTCAAATTCAAATTCAAATTCAAATTCAAATTCAAATTCATATTCAAATTCAAATTTTAATTCAAATTCAAATTCAAATTCACGAACAGCGAACAGCGAACAGCGAACAGCGAACAGCGAACAGCGAACAGCGAACAGCGAACAGCGAACAGCGAACAGCGAACAGCGAACAGCGAACAGCGAACAGCGAACAGCGAACAGCGAACAGCGAACAGCGAACAGCGAACAGCGAACAGCGAACTGCGAACAGCGAACAGCGAACAGCGAACAGCGAACAGCGAACAGTGAACAGCGAACAGCGAACAGCGAACAGCGAACAGCGAACAGCGAACAGCGAACAGCGAACAGCGAACAGCGAACAGCGAACAGCGAACTGCGAACAGCGAACAGCGAACAGCGAACAGCGAACAGCGAACAGTGAACAGCGAACAGCGAACAGCGAACAGCGAACAGTGAACAGCGAACAGCGAATACGAACGCAAACACAAACTCTCAAATTCAAATTCAAATTCAAATTCAAATTCAAATTCAAATTCAAATTAAAAATCAAATTCAAATTCAAATTCAAATTCAAATTCAAATTCAAATTCAAATTCAAATTCAAATTCAAATTCAAATTCAAATTCAAATTCAAATTCAAATTCAAATTCAAATTCAAATTCAAATTCAAATTCAAATTCAAATTCAAATTCAAATTCAAATTCAAATTCAAATTCAAATTTTAATTCAAATTCAAATTCAAATTCACGAACAGCGAACAGTGAACAGCGAACAGCGAACAGCGAACAGCGAACAGCGAACAGCGAACAGCGAACAGCGAACAGCGAACAGCGAACAGCGAACAGCGAATACGAACGCAAACACAAACTCTCAAATTCAAATTCAAATTCAAATTCAAATTCAAATTCAAATTCAAATTCAAATTCAAATTCAAATTCAAATTCAAATTCAAATTCAAATTCAAATTCAAATAAAAATTCAAATTCAAATTCAAATTCAAATTCAAATTCAAATTCAAATTCAAATTCAAATTCAAATTCAAATTCAAATTCAAATTCAAATTCAAATTCAAATTCAAATTCAAATTCAAATTCAAATTCAAATTCAAATTCAAATTCAAATTCAAATTTTAATTTTAATTCAAATTCAAATTCACGAACAGCGAACAGCGAACAGCGAACAGCGAACAGCGAACAGCGAACAGCGAACAGCGAATACGAACGCAAACACAAACTCTCAAATTCAAATTCAAATTCAAATTCAAATTCAAATTCAAATTCAAATTCAAATTCAAATTCATATTCAAATTCAAATTTTAATTCAAATTCAAATTCAAATTCACGAACAGCGAACAGCGAACAGCGAACAGCGAACAGCGAACAGCGAACAGCGAACAGCGAACAGCGAACAGCGAACAGCGAACAGCGAACAGCGAACAGCGAACAGCGAACAGCGAACTGCGAACAGCGAACAGCGAACAGCGAACAGCGAACAGCGAACAGTGAACAGCGAACAGCGAACAGCGAACAGCGAACAGCGAACAGCGAATACGAACGCAAACACAAACTCTCAAATTCAAATTCAAATTCAAATTCAAATTCAAATTCAAATTCAAATTCAAATTAAAAATCAAATTCAAATTCAAATTCAAATTCAAATTCAAATTCAAATTCAAATTCAAATTCAAATTCAAATTCAAATTCAAATTCAAATTCAAATTCAAATTCAAATTCAAATTCAAATTCAAATTCAAATTCAAATTCAAATTCAAATTCAAATTCAAATTCATATTCAAAGTCAAATTCAAATTCAAATTCAAATTCAAATTCAAATTCAAATTCAAATTCAAATTCAAATTCAAATTCAAATTCACGAACAGCGAACAGCGAACAGCGAACAGCGAACAGCGAACAGCGAACAGCGAACAGCGAACAGCGAATACGAACGCAAACACAAACTCTCAAATTCAAATTCATATTCAAATTCAAATTCAAATTCAAATTCAAATTCAAATTCAAATTCAAATTCAAATTCAAATTCAAATTCAAATTCAAATTTGAACACGAACACGAACAAATTCAAATTCAAATTCAAATTCAAATTCAAATTCAAATTTTAATTCAAATTCAAATTCAAATTCACGAACAGCGAACAGCGAACAGCGAACAGCGAACAGCGAACAGCGAACAGCGAACAGCGAACAGCGAACAGCGAACAGCGAACAGCGAACAGCGAACAGCGAACAGCGAACAGCGAACAGCGAACAGCGAACAGCGAACAGCGAACAGCGAACAGCTGACAGCGAATACGAACGCAAACACAAACTCTCTAATTAAAATAAAAAATTCAAATTCAAATTCAAATTCAAATTCAAATTCAAATTCAAATTCAAATTCAAATTCAAATTCAAATTCAAATTCAAATTCAAATTCATATTCAAAGTCAAATTCAAATTCAAATTCAAATTCAAATTCAAATTCAAATTCAAATTCAAATTCAAATTCAAATTCAAATTCACGAACAGCGAACAGCGAACAGCGAACAGCGAACAGCGAACAGCGAACAGCGAACAGCGAACAGCGAATACGAACGCAAACACAAACTCTCAAATTCAAATTCATATTCAAATTCAAATTCAAATTCAAATTCAAATTCAAATTCAAATTCAAATTCAAATTCAAATTCAAATTCAAATTCAAATTTGAACACGAACACGAACAAATTCAAATTCAAATTCAAATTCAAATTCAAATTTTAATTCAAATTCAAATTCAAATTCACGAACAGCGAACAGCGAACAGCGAACAGCGAACAGCGAACAGCGAACAGCGAACAGCGAACAGCGAACAGCGAACAGCGAACAGCGAACAGCGAACAGCGAACAGCGAACAGCGAACAGCGAACAGCGAACAGCGAACAGCTGACAGCGAATACGAACGCAAACACAAACTCTCTAATTAAAATAAAAAATTCAAATTCAAATTCAAATTCAAATTCAAATTCAAATTCAAATTTTAATTTTAATTCAAATTCAAATTCACGAACAGCGAACAGCGAACAGCGAACAGCGAACAGCGAACAGCGAACAGCGAACAGCGAATACGAACGCAAACACAAACTCTCAAATTCAAATTCAAATTCAAATTCAAATTCAAATTCAAATTCAAATTCAAATTCAAATTCATATTCAAATTCAAATTTTAATTCAAATTCAAATTCAAATTCACGAACAGCGAACAGCGAACAGCGAACAGCAAACAGCGAACAGCGAACAGCGAACAGCGAACAGCGAACAGCGAACAGCGAACAGCGAACAGCGAACAGCGAACAGCGAACTGCGAACAGCGAACAGCGAACAGCGAACAGCGAACAGCGAACAGTGAACAGCGAACAGCGAACAGCGAACAGCGAACAGTGAACAGCGAACAGCGAATACGAACGCAAACACAAACTCTCAAATTCAAATTCAAATTCAAATTCAAATTCAAATTCAAATTAAAAATCAAATTCAAATTCAAATTCAAATTCAAATTCAAATTCAAATTCAAATTCAAATTCAAATTCAAATTCAAATTCAAATTCAAATTCAAATTCAAATTCAAATTCAAATTCAAATTCAAATTCAAATTCAAATTCAAATTCAAATTCAAATTCAAATTCAAATTCAAATTCAAATTCACGAACAGCGAACAGTGAACAGCGAACAGCGAACAGCGAACAGCGAATACGAACGCAAACACAAACTCTCAAATTCAAATTCATATTCAAATTCAAATTCAAATTCAAATTTTAATTCAAATTCAAATTCAAATTCACGAACAGCGAACAGCGAACAGCGAACAGCGAACAGCGAACAGCGAACAGCGAACAGCGAACAGCGAAGAGCGAACAGCGAACAGTGAACAGCGAACAGCGAATACAAACGCAAACACAAACTCTCAAATTCAAATTCATATTCAAATTCAAATTCAAATTCAAATTTTAATTCAAATTCAAATTCAAATTCACGAACAGCGAACAGCGAACAGCGAACAGCGAACAGCGAACAGCGAACAGCGAACAGCGAACAGCGAACAGCGAACAGCGAACAGCGAACAGTGAACAGCGAACAGCGAATACGAACGCAAACACAAACTCTCAAATTCAAATTCATATTCAAATTCAAATTCAAATTCAAATTCAAATTCAAATTCAAATTCAAATTCAAATTCAAATTCAAATTCAAATTCAAATTCAAATTCAAATTCAAATTCAAATTCAAATTCAAATTAAAATTCAAATTCAAATTCAAATTCAAATTCACGAACAGCGAACAGTGAACAGCGAACAGCGAACAGCGAACAGCGAACAGCGAACAGCGAACAGCGAACAGCGAACAGCGAACAGCGAACAGCGAATACGAACGCAAACACAAACTCTCAAATTCAAATTCAAATTCAAATTCAAATTCAAATTCAAATTCAAATTCAAATTCAAATTCAAATTCAAATTCAAATTCAAATTCAAATTCAAATTCAAATTCAAATTCAAATTCAAATTCAAATTCAAATTCAAATTCAAATTCAAATTCAAATTCAAATTCAAATTCAAATTTTAATTTTAATTCAAATTCAAATTCACGAACAGCGAACAGCGAACAGCGAACAGCGAACAGCGAACAGCGAACAGCGAACAGCGAATACGAACGCAAACACAAACTCTCAAATTCAAATTCAAATTCAAATTCAAATTCAAATTCAAATTCAAATTCAAATTCAAATTCAAATTCATATTCAAATTCAAATTTTAATTCAAATTCAAATTCAAATTCACGAACAGCGAACAGCGAACAGCGAACAGCGAACAGCGAACAGCGAACAGCGAACAGCGAACAGCGAACAGCGAACAGCGAACAGCGAACAGCGAACAGCGAACAGCGAACAGCGAACTGCGAACAGCGAACAGCGAACAGCGAACAGCGAACAGCGAACAGTGAACAGCGAACAGCGAACAGCGAACAGCGAACAGCGAACAGCGAATACGAACGCAAACACAAACTCTCAAATTCAAATTCAAATTCAAATTCAAATTCAAATTCAAATTCAAATTCAAATTAAAAATCAAATTCAAATTCAAATTCAAATTCAAATTCAAATTCAAATTCAAATTCAAATTCAAATTCAAATTCAAATTCAAATTCAAATTCAAATTCAAATTCAAATTCAAATTCAAATTCAAATTCAAATTCAAATTCAAATTCAAATTCAAATTCAAATTCAAATTCAAATTCATATTCAAAGTCAAATTCAAATTCAAATTCAAATTCAAATTCAAATTCAAATTCAAATTCAAATTCAAATTCAAATTCAAATTCACGAACAGCGAACAGCGAACAGCGAACAGCGAATACGAACGCAAACACAAACTCTCAAATTCAAATTCATATTCAAATTCAAATTCAAATTCAAATTCAAATTCAAATTCAAATTCAAATTCAAATTCAAATTCAAATTCAAATTCAAATTTGAACACGAACACGAACAAATTCAAATTCAAATTCAAATTCAAATTCAAATTTTAATTCAAATTCAAATTCAAATTCACGAACAGCGAACAGCGAACAGCGAACAGCGAACAGCGAACAGCGAACAGCGAACAGCGAACAGCGAACAGCGAACAGCGAACAGCGAACAGCGAACAGCGAACAGCGAACAGCGAACAGCGAACAGCGAACAGCGAACAGCTGACAGCGAATACGAACGCAAACACAAACTCTCTAATTAAAATAAAAAATTCAAATTCAAATTCAAATTCAAATTCAAATTCAAATTCAAATTTTAATTTTAATTCAAATTCAAATTCACGAACAGCGAACAGCGAACAGCGAACAGCGAACAGCGAACAGCGAACAGCGAACAGCGAATACGAACGCAAACACAAACTCTCAAATTCAAATTCAAATTCAAATTCAAATTCAAATTCAAATTCAAATTCAAATTCAAATTCATATTCAAATTCAAATTTTAATTCAAATTCAAATTCAAATTCACGAACAGCGAACAGCGAACAGCGAACAGCAAACAGCGAACAGCGAACAGCGAACAGCGAACAGCGAACAGCGAACAGCGAACAGCGAACAGCGAACAGCGAACAGCGAACTGCGAACAGCGAACAGCGAACAGCGAACAGCGAACAGCGAACAGTGAACAGCGAACAGCGAACAGCGAACAGCGAACAGTGAACAGCGAACAGCGAATACGAACGCAAACACAAACTCTCAAATTCAAATTCAAATTCAAATTCAAATTCAAATTCAAATTAAAAATCAAATTCAAATTCAAATTCAAATTCAAATTCAAATTCAAATTCAAATTCAAATTCAAATTCAAATTCAAATTCAAATTCAAATTCAAATTCAAATTCAAATTCAAATTCAAATTCAAATTCAAATTCAAATTCAAATTCAAATTCAAATTCAAATTCAAATTCAAATTCAAATTCAAATTCAAATTCACGAACAGCGAACAGTGAACAGCGAACAGCGAACAGCGAACAGCGAATACGAACGCAAACACAAACTCTCAAATTCAAATTCATATTCAAATTCAAATTCAAATTCAAATTTTAATTCAAATTCAAATTCAAATTCACGAACAGCGAACAGCGAACAGCGAACAGCGAACAGCGAACAGCGAACAGCGAACAGCGAAGAGCGAACAGCGAACAGTGAACAGCGAACAGCGAATACAAACGCAAACACAAACTCTCAAATTCAAATTCATATTCAAATTCAAATTCAAATTCAAATTTTAATTCAAATTCAAATTCAAATTCACGAACAGCGAACAGCGAACAGCGAACAGCGAACAGCGAACAGCGAACAGCGAACAGCGAACAGCGAACAGCGAACAGCGAACAGCGAACAGTGAACAGCGAACAGCGAATACGAACGCAAACACAAACTCTCAAATTCAAATTCATATTCAAATTCAAATTCAAATTCAAATTCAAATTCAAATTCAAATTCAAATTCAAATTCAAATTCAAATTCAAATTCAAATTCAAATTCAAATTCAAATTCAAATTCAAATTAAAATTCAAATTCAAATTCAAATTCAAATTCACGAACAGCGAACAGTGAACAGCGAACAGCGAACAGCGAACAGCGAACAGCGAACAGCGAACAGCGAACAGCGAACAGCGAACAGCGAACAGCGAATACGAACGCAAACACAAACTCTCAAATTCAAATTCAAATTCAAATTCAAATTCAAATTCAAATTCAGATTCAAATTCAAATTCAAATTCAAATTCAAATTCAAATTCAAATTCAAATTCAAATTCAAATTCAAATTCAAATTCAAATTCAAATTCAAATTCAAATTCAAATTCAAATTCAAATTCAAATTCAAATTCAAATTCAAATTCAAATTCAAATTCAAATTCAAATTCAAATTCAAATTCAAATTCAAATTCAAATTCAAATTCAAATTCAAATTCAAATTCAAATTCAAATTCAAATTCAAATTCAAATTCAAATTCAAATTCAAATTCAAATTCAAATTCAAATTCAAATTCAAATTCAAATTCAAATTCAAATTCAAATTCAAATTCAAATTCAAATTCAAATTCAAATTTGAACACGAACACGAACAAATTCAAATTCAAATTCAAATTCAAATTCAAATTCATATTCAAAGTCAAATTCAAATTCAAATTCAAATTCAAATTCAAATTCAAATTCAAATTCAAATTCAAATTCAAATTCAAATTCAAATTCAAATTCAAATTCAAATTCAAATTCAAATTCACGAACAGCGAACAGCGAACAGCGAACAGCGAACAGCGAACAGCGAACAGCGAACAGCGAACAGCGAACAGCGAACAGCGAACAGCGAACAGCGAACAGCTGACAGCGAATACGAACGCAAACACAAACTCTCTAATTAAAATAAAAAATTCAAATTCAAATTCAAATTCAAATTCAAATTCAAATTCAAATTTTAATTTTAATTCAAATTCAAATTCACGAACAGCGAACAGCGAACAGCGAACAGCGAACAGCGAACAGCGAACAGCGAACAGCGAATACGAACGCAAACACAAACTCTCAAATTCAAATTCAAATTCAAATTCAAATTCAAATTCAAATTCAAATTCAAATTCAAATTCAAATTCATATTCAAATTCAAATTTTAATTCAAATTCAAATTCAAATTCACGAACAGCGAACAGCGAACAGCGAACAGCGAACAGCGAACAGCGAACAGCGAACAGCGAACAGCGAACAGCGAACAGCGAACAGCGAACTGCGAACAGCGAACAGCGAACAGCGAACAGCGAACAGTGAACAGCGAACAGCGAACAGCGAACAGCGAACAGTGAACAGCGAACAGCGAATACGAACGCAAACACAAACTCTCAAATTCAAATTCAAATTCAAATTCAAATTCAAATTCAAATTAAAAATCAAATTCAAATTCAAATTCAAATTCAAATTCAAATTCAAATTCAAATTCAAATTCAAATTCAAATTCAAATTCAAATTCAAATTCAAATTCAAATTCAAATTCAAATTCAAATTCAAATTCAAATTCAAATTCAAATTCAAATTCAAATTCAAATTCAAATTCAAATTCACGAACAGCGAACAGCGAACAGCGAACAGCGAACAGCGAACAGCGAACAGCGAACAGCGAACAGCGAACAGCGAACAGCGAACAGCGAACAGCGAACAGCGAACAGCGAACAGCGAACAGCGAACAGCGAACAGCGAATACGAACGCAAACACAAACTCTCAAATTCAAATTCAAATTCAAATTCAAATTCAAATTCAAATTCAAATTCAAATTCAAATTCGAATTCAAATTCAAATTCAAATTCAAATTCAAATTCAAATTCAAATTCAAATTCAAATTCAAATTCAAATTCAAATTCAAATTCAAATTCAAATTCAAATTCAAATTCAAATTCAAATTCAAATTCAAATTCAAATTTTAATTTTAATTCAAATTCAAATTCACGAACAGCGAACAGCGAACAGCGAACAGCGAACAGCGAACAGCGAACAGCGAACAGCGAACAGCGAATACGAACGCAAACACAAACTCTCAAATTCAAATTCAAATTCAAATTCAAATTCAAATTCAAATTCAAATTCAAATTCAAATTCAAATTCAAATTCATATTCAAATTCAAATTTTAATTCAAATTCAAATTCAAATTCACGAACAGCGAACAGCGAACAGCGAACAGCGAACAGCGAACAGCGAACAGCGAACAGCGAACAGCGAACAGCGAACAGCGAACAGCGAACAGCGAACAGCGAACAGCGAACAGCGAACTGCGAACAGCGAACAGCGAACAGCGAACAGCGAACAGCGAACAGTGAACAGCGAACAGCGAACAGCGAACAGCGAACAGTGAACAGCGAACAGCGAATACGAACGCAAACACAAACTCTCAAATTCAAATTCAAATTCAAATTCAAATTCAAATTCAAATTCAAATTCAAATTAAAAATCAATTTCAAATTCAAATTCAAATTCAAATTCAAATTCAAATTCAAATTCAAATTCAAATTCAAATTCAAATTCAAATTCAAATTCAAATTCAAATTCAAATTTTAATTCAAATTCAAATTCAAATTCACGAACAGCGAACAGTGAACAGCGAACAGCGAACAGCGAACAGCGAATACGAACGCAAACACAAACTCTCAAATTCAAATTCATATTCAAATTCAAATTCAAATTCAAATTTTAATTCAAATTCAAATTCAAATTCACGAACAGCGAACAGCGAACAGCGAACAGCGAACAGCGAACAGCGAACAGCGAACAGCGAAGAGCGAACAGCGAACAGTGAACAGCGAACAGCGAATACAAACGCAAACACAAACTCTCAAATTCAAATTCATATTCAAATTCAAATTCAAATTCAAATTTTAATTCAAATTCAAATTCAAATTCACGAACAGCGAACAGCGAACAGCGAACAGCGAACAGCGAACAGCGAACAGCGAACAGCGAACAGCGAACAGCGAACAGCGAACAGCGAACAGTGAACAGCGAACAGCGAATACGAACGCAAACACAAACTCTCAAATTCAAATTCATATTCAAATTCAAATTCAAATTCAAATTCAAATTCAAATTCAAATTCAAATTCAAATTCAAATTCAAATTCAAATTCAAATTCAAATTCAAATTCAAATTCAAATTCAAATTCAAATTCAAATTCAAATTCAAATTCAAATTCAAATTCAAATTCAAATTCAAATTCAAATTCAAATTCAAATTCAAATTCAAATTCAAATTCAAATTCAAATTCAAATTCAAATTCAAATTCAAATTCAAATTCAAATTCAAATTCAAATTCAAATTCAAATTCAAATTCAAATTCAAATTCAAATTCAAATTCAAATTCAAATTCAAATTCAAATTCAAATTTTAATTCAAATTCAAATTCAAATTCACGAACAGCGAACAGTGAACAGCGAACAGCGAACAGCGAACAGCGAACAGCGAACAGCGAACAGCGAACAGCGAACAGCGAACAGCGAATACGAACGCAAACACAAACTCTCAAATTCAAATTCAAATTCAAATTCAAATTCAAATTCAAATTCAAATTCAAATTCAAATTCAAATTCAAATTCAAATTCAAATTCAAATTCAAATTCAAATTCAAATTCAAATTCAAATTCAAATTCAAATTCAAATTCAAATTCAAATTCAAATTCAAATTCAAATTCAAATTCAAATTCAAATTTTAATTCAAATTCAAATTCAAATTCACGAACAGCGAACAGTGAACAGCGAACAGCGAACAGCGAACAGCGAATACGAACGCAAACACAAACTCTCAAATTCAAATTCATATTCAAATTCAAATTCAAATTCAAATTTTAATTCAAATTCAAATTCAAATTCACGAACAGCGAACAGTGAACAGCGAACAGCGAACAGCGAACAGCGAACAGCGAACAGCGAACAGCGAACAGCGAACAGCGAACAGCGAACAGCGAACAGCGAACAGCGAACAGCGAACAGCGAATACGAACGCAAACACAAACTCTCAAATTCAAATTCAAATTCAAATTCAAATTCAAATTCAAATTCAGATTCAAATTCAAATTCAAATTCAAATTCAAATTCAAATCCAAATTCAAATTCAAATTCAAATTCAAATTCAAATTCAAATTCAAATTAAAATTCAAATTCAAATTCAAATTCAAATTCAAATTCAAATTCAAATTCAAATTCAAATTCAAATTCAAATTCAAATTCAAATTCAAATTTTAATTCAAATTCAAATTCAAATTCACGAACAGCGAACAGTGAACAGCGAACAGCGAACAGCGAACAGCGAACAGCGAACAGCGAACAGCGAACAGCGAACAGCGAACAGCGAACAGCTGACAGCGAATACGAACGCAAACACAAACTCTCTAATTAAAATAAAAAATTCAAATTCAAATTCAAATTCAAATTCAAATTCAAATTCAAATTCAAATTCAAATTCAAATTCAAATTCAAATTCAAATTCAAATTCAAATTCAAATTTTAATTTTCAAATTTCAAATTCAAATTCACGAACAGCGAACAGCGAACAGCGAACAGCGAACAGCGAACAGCGAATACGAACGCAAACACAAACTCTCAAATTCAAATTCAAATTCAAATTCAAATTCAAATTCAAATTCAAATTCAAATTCAAATTCAAATTCAAATTCAAATTCATATTCAAATTCAAATTCAAATTCATATTCAAATTCAAATTTTAATTCAAATTCAAATTCAAATTCAAATTCAAATTCAAATTCAAATTCAAATTCAAATTCAAATTCAAATTCAAATTCAAATTCAAATTCAAATTCAAATTCAAATTTTAATTCAAATTCAAATTCAAATTTTAATTCAAATTCAAATTCAAATTCACGAACAGCGAACAGCGAACAGCGAACAGCGAACAGCGAATACGAACGCAAACACAAACTCTCAAATTCAAATTCATATTCAAATTCAAATTCAAATTCAAATTCAAATTCAAATTCAAATTCAAATTCAAATTCAAATTCAAATTCAAATTCAAATTTGAACACGAACACGAACAAATTCAAATTCAAATTCAAATTCAAATTCAAATTCAAATTCAAATTCAAATTCAAATTCAAATTCAAATTTTAATTCAAATTCAAATTCAAATTCACGAACAGCGAACAGTGAACAGCGAACAGCGAACAGCGAACAGCGAACAGCGAACAGCGAACAGCGAACAGCGAACAGCGAACAGCGAACAGCGAACAGCGAACAGCGAACAGCGAATACGAACGCAAACACAAACTCTCAAATTCAAATTCAAATTCAAATTCAAATTCAAATTCAAATTCAAATTCAAATTCAAATTCAAATTCAAATTCAAATTCAAATTCAAATTCAAATTCAAATTCAAATTCAAATTCAAATTCAAATTCAAATTCAAATTCAAATTCAAATTCAAATTCAAATTCAAATTCAAATTCAAATTCAAATTCAAATTCAAATTCAAATTCAAATTTTAATTCAAATTCAAATTCAAATTCACGAACAGCGAACAGCGAACAGCGAACAGCGAACAGCGAACAGCGAACAGCGAACAGCGAACAGTGAACAGCGAACAGCGAATACGAACGCAAACACAAACTCTCAAATTCAAATTCATATTCAAATTCAAATTCAAATTCAAATTCAAATTCAAATTCAAATTCACGAACAGCGAACAGCGAACAGCGAACAGCGAACAGCGAACAGCGAATATGAACGCAAACACAAACTCTCAAATTCAAATTCAAATTCAAATTCAAATTCAAATTCAAATTCAAATTCAAATTCAAATTCAAATTCAAATTTAAATTCAAATTCAAATTCAAATTCAAATTCAAATATGAACACGAACACGAACAAATTCAAATTCAAATTCAAATTCAAATTCAAATTCAAATTCAAATTCAAATTCAAATTCAAATTCAAATTCAAATTCAAATTCATATTCAAATTCAAATTCAAATTCAAATTCAAATTCAAATTCAAATTCAAATTCAAATTCAAATTCAAATTTTAATTCAAATTCAAATTCAAATTCACGAACAGCGAACAGTGAACAGCGAACAGCGAACAGCGAACAGCGAACAGCGAACAGCGAACAGCGAACAGCGAACAGCGAACAGCGAACAGCGAACAGCGAACAGCGAACAGCGAACAGCGAACAGCGAACAGCGAATACGAACGCAAACACAAACTCTCAAATTCAAATTCAAATTCAAATTCAAATTCAAATTCAAATTCAAATTCAAATTCAAATTCACGAACAGCGAACAGCGAACAGCGAACAGCGAACAGCGAACAGCGAACAGCGAACAGCGAACAGCGAACAGCGAACAGCGAACAGCGAACATCGAACAGCGAATACGAACGCAAACACAAACTCTCAAATTCAAATTCATATTCAAATTCAAATTCAAATTCAAATTCAAATTCAAATTCAAATTCAAATTCAAATTCAAATTCAAATTCAAATTCAAATTCAAATTCAAATTCAAATTCAAATTCAAATTTGAACACGAACACGAACAAATTCAAATTCAAATTCAAATTCAAATTCAAATTCAAATTCAAATTCAAATTCAAATTCAAATTCAAATTTTAATTCAAATTCAAATTCAAATTCACGAACAGCGAACAGCGAACAGCGAACAGCGAACAGCGAACAGCGAACAGCGAACAGCGAACAGCGAACAGCGAACAGCGAACAGCGAACAGCGAACAGCGAACAGCGAACAGCGAACAGCGAACAGCGAACAGCTGACAGCGAATACGAACGCAAACACAAACTCTCTAATTAAAATAAAAAATTCAAATTCAAATTCAAATTCAAATTCAAATTCAAATTTTAATTCAAATTCAAATTCAAATTCACGAACAGCGAACAGCGAACAGCGAACAGCGAACAGCGAACAGCGAACAGCGAACAGCGAACAGCGAACAGCGAACAGCGAACAGCGAACAGCGAACAGCGAACAGCGAATACGAACGCAAACACAAACTCTCAAATTCAAATTCAAATTCAAATTCAAATTCAAATTCAAATTCAAATTCAAATTCAAATTCAAATTCAAATTCAAATTCAAATTCAAATTCAAATTCAAATTCAAATTCAAATTCAAATTCAAATTCAAATTCAAATTCAAATTCATATTCAAATTCAAATTTTAATTCAAATTCAAATTCAAATTCACGAACAGCGAACAGCGAACAGCGAACAGCGAACAGCGAACAGCGAACAGCGAAAAGCGAACAGCGAACAGCGAACAGCGAACAGCGAACAGCGAACAGCGAACAGCGAACAGCGAACAGCGAACAGCGAACAGCGAACAGCGAACAGCGAACAGCGAACAGCTGACAGCGAATACGAACGCAAACACAAACTCTCTAATTAAAATAAAAAATTCAAATTCAAATTCAAATTCAAATTCAAATTCAAATTTTAATTTTCAAATTTCGAATTCAAATTCACGAACAGCGAACAGCGAACAGCGAACAGCGAACAGCGAACAGCGAACAGCGAATACGAACGCAAACACAAACTCTCAAATTCAAATTCAAATTCAAATTCAAATTCAAATTCAAATTCAAATTCAAATTCAAATTCAAATTCAAATTCAAATTCAAATTCAAATTCAAATTCATATTCAAATTCAAATTTTAATTCAAATTCAAATTCAAATTCACGAACAGCGAACAGCGAACAGCGAACAGCGAACAGCGAACAGCGAACAGCGAACAGCGAACAGCGAACAGTGAACAGCGAACAGCGAATACGAACGCAAACACAAACTCTCAAATTCAAATTCATATTCAAATTCAAATTCAAATTCAAATTCAAATTCAAATTCAAATTCACGAACAGCGAACAGCGAACAGCGAACAGCGAACAGCGAACAGCGAACAGCGAATACGAACGCAAACACAAACTCTCAAATTCAAATTCAAATTCAAATTGAAATTCAAATTCAAATTCAAATTCAAATTCAAATTCAAATTCAAATTCAAATTCAAATTCAAATTCAAATTCAAATTCAAATTCAAATTCAAATTCAAATTCAAATTCAAATTCAAATTCATATTCAAATTCAAATTTTAATTCAAATTCAAATTCAAATTCACGAACAGCGAACAGCGAACAGCGAACAGCGAACAGCGAACAGTGAACAGCGAACAGCGAATACGAACGCAAACACAAACTCTCAAATTCAAATTCATATTCAAATTCAAATTCAAATTCAAATTCAAATTCAAATTCACGAACAGCGAACAGCGAACAGCGAACAGCGAACAGCGAACAGCGAACAGCGAATACGAACGCAAACACAAACTCTCAAATTCAAATTCAAATTCAAATTCAAATTCAAATTCAAATTCAAATTCAAATTCAAATTCAAATTCAAATTCAAATTCAAATTCAAATTCAAATTCAAATTCAAATTCAAATTCAAATTCAAATTCAAATTCAAATTCAAATTCAAATTTGAACACGAACACGAACAAATTCAAATTCAAATTCAAATTCAAATTCAAATTCAAATTCAAATTCAAATTCAAATTCAAATTCAAATTCAAATTCAAATTCAAATTCAAATTCAAATTCAAATTCAAATTCAAATTCAAATTCAAATTCAAATTCAAATTCAAATTCAAATTCAAATTCAAATTCAAATTCAAATTCAAATTCAAATTCAAATTCAAATTCAAATTCAAATTCAAATTCAAATTCAAATTCAAATTCAAATTCAAATTTTAATTCAAATTCAAATTCAAATTCACGAACAGCGAACAGTGAACAGCGAACAGCGAACAGCGAACAGCGAACAGCGAACAGCGAACAGCGAACAGCGAACAGCGAACAGCGAACAGCGAACAGCGAACAGCGAACAGCGAACAGCTGACAGCGAATACGAACGCAAACACAAACTCTCTAATTAAAATAAAAAATTCAAATTCAAATTCAAATTCAAATTCAAATTCAAATTCAAATTCAAATTCAAATTCAAATTCAAATTCAAATTTTAATTTTAATTCAAATTCAAATTCAAATTCACGAACAGCGAACAGCGAACAGCGAACAGCGAACAGCGAACAGCGAACAGCGAATACGAACGCAAACACAAACTCTCAAATTCAAATTCAAATTCAAATTCAAATTCAAATTCAAATTTAAATTCAAATTCAAATTCAAATTCAAATTCAAATTCAAATTCAAATTCAAATTCAAATTCAAATTCTCACGAACAGCGAACAGCGAACAGCGAACAGCGAACAGCGAACAGCGAACAGCGAACAGCGAACAGCGAACAGCGAACAGCGAACAGCGAACAGCGAACAGCGAACAGCGAACAGCGAACAGCGAATACGAACGCAAACACAAACTCTCAAATTCAAATTCAAATTCAAATTCAAATTCAAATTCAAATTCAAATTCAAATTCAAATTCAAATTCAAATTCAAATTCAAATTCAAATTCAAATTCAAATTCAAATTCAAATTCAAATTCAAATTCAAATTCAAATTCAAATTCAAATTCAAATTCAAATTCAAATTCAAATTTTAATTCAAATTCAAATTCAAATTCACGAACAGCGAACAGTGAACAGCGAACAGCGAACAGCGAACAGCGAACAGCGAACAGCGAACAGCGAACAGCGAACAGCGAACAGCGAACAGCGAACAGCGAATACGAACGCAAACACAAACTCTCAAATTCAAATTCAAATTAAAATTAAAATTAAAATTCAAATTCAAATTCAAATTCAAATTCAAATTCAAATTCAAATTCAAATTCAAATTCAAATTGAATTTGAATTTGAATTTGAATTTTTTATTTTAATTAGAGAGTTTGTGTTTGCGTTCGTATTCGCTGTCAGCTGTTCGCTGTTCGCTGTTCGCTGTTCGCTGTTCGCTGTTCGCTGTTCGCTGTTCGCTGTTCGCTGTTCGCTGTTCGCTGTTCGCTGTTCGCTGTTCGCTGTTCGCTGTTCGTGAATTTGAATTTGAATTTGAATTAAAATTAAAATTTGAATTTGAATTTGAATTTGAATTTGAATTTGAATTTTTTATTTTAATTAGAGAGTTTGTGTTTGCGTTCGTATTCGCTGTCAGCTGTTCGCTGTTCGCTGTTCGCTGTTCGCTGTTCGCTGTTCGCTGTTCGCTGTTCGCTGTTCGCTGTTCGCTGTTGGCTGTTCACTGTTCGCTGTTCGTGAATTTGAATTTGAATTTGAATTAAAATTTGAATTTGAATTTGAATTTGAATTTGAATTTGAATTTGAATTTGAATTTGAATTTGAATTTGAATTTGAATTTGAATTTGAATTTGAATTTGAATTTGAATTTGAATTTGAATTTGAATTTGAATTTGAATTTGAATTTGAATTTGAATTTGAATTTGAATTTGAATTTGAATTTGAATTTGAATTTGAATTTGAATTTGAATTTGAATTTGAATTTGTTCGTGTTCGTGTTCAAATTTGAATTTGAATTTGAATTTGAATTTGAATTTGAATTTGAATTTGAATTTGAATTTGAATTTGAATTTGAATTTGTATTTGAATTTGAGAGTTTGTGTTTGCGTTCGTATTCGCTGTTCGCTGTTCGCTGTTCGCTGTTCGCTGTTCGCTGTTCGTGAATTTGAATTTGAATTTGAATTTGAATTTGAATTTGAATATGAATTTGAATTTGAGAGTTTGTGTTTGCGTTCGTATTCGCTGTTCGCTGTTCACTGTTCGCTGTTCGCTGTTCGCTGTTCGCTGTTCGCTGTTCGCTGTTCGCTGTTCGCTGTTCGCTGTTCGCTGTTCGTGAATTTGAATTTGAATTTGAATTAAAATTTGAATTTGAATATGAATTTGAATTTGAATTTGAATTTGAATTTGAATTTGAATTTGAATTTGAATTTGAATTTGAATTTGAATTTGAATTTGAATTTGAATTTGAATTTGAATTTGAATTTGAATTTGAATTTGAATTTGAGAGTTTGTGTTTGCGTTCGTATTCGCTGTTCGCTGTTCGCTGTTCGCTGTTCGCTGTTCGCTGTTCGCTGTTCGCTGTTCACTGTTCGCTGTTCGTGAATTTGAATTCGAAATTTGAAAATTAAAATTTGAATTTGAATTTGAATTTGAATTTGAATTTGAATTAAAATTTGAATTTGAATTTGAATTTGAATTTGAATTTGAATTTGAATTTGAATTTGAATTTGAATTTGAATTTGAATTTGAATTTGAATTTGAATTTGAATTTGAATTTGAATTTGAATTTGAATTTGAATTTGAATTTGAATTTGAATTTGAATTTGAATTTGAATTTGAATTTGAATTTGAATTTGAATTTGAATTTGAATTTGAATTTGAATTTGAATTTGAATTTGAATTTGAATTTGAATTTGAATTTGAATTTGAATTTGAATTTGAATTTGAATTTGAATTTGAATTTGAATTTGAATTTGAATTTGAATTTGAATTTGAATTTGAATTTGAATTTGAATTTGAATTTGAATTTGAATTTGAATTTGAATTTGAATTTGTTCGTGTTCGTGTTCAAATTTGAATTTGAATTTGAATTTGAATTTGAATTTGAATTTGAATTTGAATTTGAATTTGAATTTGTATTTGAATTTGAGAGTTTGTGTTTGCGTTCGTATTCGCTGTTCGCTGTTCGCTGTTCGCTGTTCGTGAATTTGAATTTGAATTTGAATTTGAATTTGAATTTGAATATGAATTTGAATTTGAGAGTTTGTGTTTGCGTTCGTATTCGCTGTTCGCTGTTCACTGTTCGCTGTTCGCTGTTCGCTGTTCGCTGTTCGCTGTTCGCTGTTCGCTGTTCGTGAATTTGAATTTGAATTTGAATTAAAATTTGAATTTGAATATGAATTTGAATTTGAATTTGAATTTGAATTTGAATTTGAATTTGAATTTGAATTTGAATTTGAATTTGAATTTGAATTTGAATTTGAATTTGAATTTGAATTTGAATTTGAATTTGAATTTGAATTTGAATTTGAATTTGAATTTGAATTTGAATTTGAATTTGAATTTGAATTTGAATTTGAATTTGAATTTGAGAGTTTGTGTTTGCGTTCGTATTCGCTGTTCGCTGTTCGCTGTTCGCTGTTCGCTGTTCGCTGTTCGCTGTTCGCTGTTCGCTGTTCGTGAATTTGAATTCGAAATTTGAAAATTAAAATTTGAATTTGAATTTGAATTTGAATTTGAATTTGAATTTTTTATTTTAATTAGAGAGTTTGTGTTTGCGTTCGTATTCGCTGTCAGCTGTTCGCTGTTCGCTGTTCGCTGTTCGCTGTTCGCTGTTCGCTGTTCGCTGTTCGCTGTTCGCTGTTCGCTGTTCGCTGTTCGCTGTTCGCTGTTCGCTGTTCGCTGTTCGCTGTTCGCTGTTCGCTGTTCGCTGTTCGCTGTTCGCTGTTCGCTGTTCGCTGTTCGTGAATTTGAATTTGAATTTGAATTAAAATTTGAATTTGAATATGAATTTGAATTTGAATTTGAATTTGAATTTGAATTTGAATTTGAATTTGAATTTGAATTTGTTCGTGTTCGTGTTCAAATTTGAATTTGAATTTGTTCGTGTTCGTGTTCAAATTTGAATTTGAATTTGAATTTGAATTTGAATTTGAATTTGAATTTGAATTTGAATTTGAATTTGAATTTGAATTTGAATTTGAATTTGAATTTGAATTTGAATTTGAATTTGAATTTGAATTTGAATTTGAATATGAATTTGAATTTGAGAGTTTGTGTTTGCGTTCGTATTCGCTGTTCGCTGTTCGCTGTTCGCTGTTCGCTGTTCGCTGTTCGCTGTTCGCTGTTCGCTGTTCGCTGTTCGCTGTTCGCTGTTCGCTGTTCGTGAATTTGAATTTGAATTAAAATTTGAATTTGAATTTGAATTTGAATTTGAATTTGAATTTGAATTTGAATTTGAATTTGAATTTGAATTTGAATTTGAATTTGAATTTGAATTTGAATTTGAATTTGCGAAAACAGCAGCGAAAAAAAAGCAAAAACAGCGAACAGCGAACAGCGAACAGCGAACAGCGAACAGCGAACAGTGAACAGCGAACAGCGAATACGAACGCAAACACAAACTCTCAAATTCAAATTCAAATTCAAATTCAAATTCAAATTCAAATTCAAATTCAAATTCAAATTCAAATTCAAATTCAAATTCAAATTCAAATTTTAATTCAAATTCAAATTCAAATTCAAATTCAAATTCAAATTCAAATTCAAATTCAAATTCAAATTCAAATTCAAATTCAAATTCAAATTCAAATTCAAATTCAAATTCAAATTCAAATTCAAATTCAAATTCAAATTCAAATTCAAGTTCAAATTCAAATTCAAATTCAAATTCAAATTCAAATTCAAATTCAAATTCAAATTCAAATTCAAATTTGAACACGAACACGAACAAATTCAAATTCAAATTCAAATTCAAATTCAAATTCAAATTCAAATTCAAATTCAAATTCAAATTTTAACCCTCTACTACCTGACCCTAATTTCTTATACGTAACCACCTACTTGGAGTCTCTTAGACTCCCATACTTTGAACTCTTAAGTAACTAAAAAGAATTTTTTTTATAAAATTGTGTAGCGGTCGCTTATGCACAGTTTTAGTCACAGGGATCACTGATATATTCGCTCCCGTATCAATTAAAAAATTTAGTCCCGATGTTCTATCGGTAATGTTAAGGCGGTGCGATGGCTTAATAGTGCAAATCTCCGCCTGCGATTGCATTCCTTCTAGTTTTCCTGCTGTTTAGGTTTTTTATTCCAAGCACACGGCTCTATACATTTGTTAGCTCTATGATAAAATCGCGCGTGGTAATAACAAAGACTGTCGGCGCTCCGCGGCTCACGCCGTATCATGTTACGTCCACGGGATCTCGAACTAGACCGATTACGATAATTATAATTTCGTTTTTTATGTTGCAATCTATAAATGTTCTGTAATTCCATCACTTGTAGAGTCAATTGAGCTATTTGCTCTTGCAGCACGGAAACGGTATCAGCTGACGTCGACGGTTTGCTACTAACCTCCGATATTTGATTAGGTCTTATATTTTCCATAATTTTGTCTGCAATCGTAGCTAAATTTTCCAAATCTTTTACGTCGGTGACGGCGAGAACGGAGCGTACTGCAGCTGGAAGATGACCTTGCCACATGATACTCAGCGTTTCATCGGGAATTTTTCCGCGGGCCAAATCTCGCATGCGCCTCAAGAGTTGAGAGGGTTTTTCGTCGCCAAGGTCGATTTCACTCAAAAGTTTTTGGAGTTGCCGGTTTTCTGATTCTTCATACACTGCTAATAATCTTGCTTTTAAGGTGTCATATTTCTTCGTTTGGGGCTGCTGAAGCAATATGTCGCTTACTTGTTGAATGACGTCTTTTCCCAATTTCGTGACGACTAAGTTAAATTTCGCCTCGTCGCTTAGTTTTTGAGGTGTTAAGATGGCTTCACACTGCACGAACCATAAGCGAGCTTGATCGCACCAAAATTCCGGTATTCTAGATGATACTGTTACTGTTGCTAACTCGGACGCTGGGCTTGCTGACGGAGCTCTATTTTCAGTTGTCATTTTTATATTCTTATGGCTTCGTGTAAAGTCCGAGGTCACGAAATACGTTGTCAGGTTGTCGCGTTGTCAGGCGTTGTGGTTAGTCGGGTGTTGTTGTTTGTCGGGGTCACCAGATTGTAGCGGCTTTATATATTTTGGATAGCGGAAATGAAACAACGGATTGACAACCTCTTTATATTGGAGCCAATTTACGACTGAAGTACAATTGGTAGAATACATATTAATGTTACATGATGCCTGACCTAATAAGTAACTGTAATGTGCTGACGGCACAATTGCAAGACTCAAACTTTACAATTTTTCCCGGCATATTGAGCACGCCGTGTAAGAGCACTGCAGGCATGTAGGCTTCTTATATATGAAACACAAGTACTGCGTCTTAAGTATTTTTTTTTCGGGTCACATGTGAAGCAGTACATGCGTATTGCCAACTTTTCAGGTGCTTCATAACTACATCCTGCATCTGCATCTCTGTATCCGATGCAGAATCACAGGGAAGAACACAATTTTCTTCAATATCTTCCTCGTGTTCACTGCACAGTTCATCAAAACATTCTTCTTCGTTCGAGGAAAGGTCCTCCTCCAACCAACGATCAATATTTTTATCATTCGAGGTCATTTTGAACTAAAACAGAAAAAAAAAGTTTCATGAAAAAGTCACGTAACTACCTACCTGGAGTCTCTCAGACTCCACGACATAGTTTTTTACTCACCAAAACACAGCGCGCGCACGTATGACCTCGACGAGTTCGGGCGCGGTACTGCAGGCAGAGGGGCGAAGGTACACGGACGCACACCGTTCAAATACATTTGCTTGTAAAGATATAGACAAAAATAAGACTGCTGGAGTCTGAGAGACTCCGGTCAGGTAGTTGAGGGTTAATTCAAATTCAAATTCAAATTCACGAACAGCGAACAGCGAACAGCGAACAGCGAACAGCGAACAGCGAACAGCGAACAGCGAACAGCGAACAGCGAACAGCGAACAGCGAACAGCGAACAGCGAACAGCGAACAGCGAACAGCGAACAGCGAACAGCTGACAGCGAATACGAACGCAAACACAAACTCTCTAATTAAAATTAAAATTAAAATTAAAATTAAAATTCAAATTCAAATTCAAATTCAAATTCAAATTCAAATTCAAATTCAAATTCAAATTCAAATTCAAATTCAAATTCAAATTCAAATTCAAATTCAAATTCAAATTCAAATTCAAATTCAAATTCAAATTCAAATTCAAATTCAAATTCAAATTCAAATTCAAATTCAAATTCAAATTCAAATTCAAATTCAAATTCAAATTCAAATTCAAATTCAAATTCAAATTCAAATTCAAATTCAAATTCAAATTCAAATTCAAATACAAATTCAAATTCAAATTTTAATTTTAATTCAAATTCAAATTCAAATTCACGAACAGCGAACAGCGAACAGCGAACAGCGAACAGCGAACAGCGAACAGCGAACAGCGAACAGCGAACAGCGAACAGCTGACAGCGAATACGAACGCAAACACAAACTCTCTAATTAAAATTAAAATTCAAATTCAAATTCAAATTCAAATTCAAATTCAAATTCAAATTCAAATTCAAATTCAAATTCAAATTCAAATTCAAATTCAAATTTTAATTCAAATTCAAATTCAAATTCACGAACAGCGAACAGTGAACAGCGAACAGCGAACAGCGAACAGCGAACAGCGAACAGCGAACAGCGAACAGCGAACAGCGAACAGCGAACAGCGAACAGCGAACAGCGAACAGCGAACAGCGAACAGCGAACAGCGAATACGAACGCAAACACAAACTCTCAAATTCAAATTCAAATTCAAATTCAAATTCAAATTCAAATTCAAATTCAAATTCAAATTCAAATTCAAATTCAAATTCAAATTCAAATTCAAATTCAAATTCAAATTCAAATTCAAATTCAAATTCAAATTCAAATTCAAATTCAAATTCAAATTCAAATTCAAATTCAAATTCAAATTCAAATTCAAATTCAAATTCAAATTCAAATTCAAATTCAAATTCAAATTTTAATTCAAATTCAAATTCACGAACAGCGAACAGCGAACAGCGAACAGCGAACAGCGAACAGCGAACAGCGAACAGCGAACAGCGAACAGCGAACAGGTGACAGCGAATACGAACGCAAACACAAACTCTCTAAGTAAATTAAAATTAAAATTCAAATTCAAATTCAAATTCAAATTCAAATTCAAATTCAAATTCAAATTCAAATTCAAGTTCAAGTTCAAGTTCAAGTTCAAGTTCAAGTTCAAGTTCAAGTTCAAGGTCAAGTTCAAGTTCAAGTTCAAGTTCAAGTTCAAGTTCAAGTTCAAGTTCAAGTTCAAGTTCAAGTTCAAGTTCAAGTTCAAGTTCAAGTTCAAGTTCAAGTTCAAGTTCAAGTTCAAGTTCAAGTTCAAGTTCAAGTTCAAGTTCAAGTTCAAGTTCAAGTTCAAGTTCAAGTTCAAGTTCAAGTTCAAGTTCAAGTTCAAGTTCAAGTTCAAGTTCAAGTTCAAGTTCAAGTTCAAATTCAAATTCAAATTCAAATTCAAATTCAAATTCAAATTCACGAACAGCGAACCGCGAACAGCGAACAGCGAACAGCGAACAGCGAACAGCGAACAGCGAACAGCGAACAGCGAACAGCGAACAGCGAACAGCGAACAGCTGACAGCGAATACGAACGCAAACACAAACTCTCTAATTAAAATTAAAATTCAAATTCAAATTCAAATTCAAATTCAAATTCAAATTCAAATTCAAATTTTTATTTTAATTCAAATTCAAATTCAAATTCACGAACAGCGAACAGCGAACAGCGAACAGCGAACAGTGAACAGCGAACAGCGAACAGCGAACAGCGAACAGCGAACAGCGAACAGCGAACAGCGAACAGCGAACAGCGAACAGCGAACAGCGAACAGCGAACAGCGAACAGCGAACAGCGAACAGCGAACAGCGAACAGCGAACAGCGAACAGCGAACAGCGAACAGCGAACAGCGAACAGCGAACAGCGAATACGGACGCAAACACAAACTCTCAAATTCAAATTCAAATTCAAATTCAAATTCAAATTCAAATTCAAATTCAAATTCAAATTCAAATTCAAATTCAAATTCAAATTCAAATTCAAATTCAAATTCAAATTCAAATTCAAATTCAAATTCAAATTCAAATTCAAATTCAAATTTGAACACGAACACGAACAAATTCAAATTCAAATTCAAATTCAAATTCAAATTCAAATTCAAATTCAAATTCAAATTCAAATTCAAATTCAAATTCAAATTCAAATTCAAATTCAAATTCAAATTCAAATTCAAATTCAAATTCAAATTCAAATTCAAATTCAAATTCAAATTCAAATTCAAATTCAAATTCAAATTCAAATTCAAATTCAAATTCAAATTCAAATTCAAATTCAAATTCAAATTCAAATTCAAATTCAAATTCAAATTCAAATTCAAATTCAAATTCAAATTCAAATTCAAATTCAAATTCAAATTCAAATTCAAATTCAAATTCAAATTCAAATTCAAATTCAAATTCAAATTCAAATTCAAATTCAAATTCAAATTCAAATTTTAATTCAAATTCAAATTCACGAACAGCGAACAGCGAACAGCGAACAGCGAACAGCGAACAGCGAACAGCGAACAGCGAACAGCGAACAGCGAACAGCGAACAGCGAACAGTGAACAGCGAACAGCGAACAGCGAACAGTGAACAGCGAACAGCGAACAGCGAACAGCGAACAGCGAACAGGTGACAGCGAATACGAACGCAAACACAAACTCTCTAAGTAAATTAAAATTAAAATTCAAATTCAAATTCAAATTCAAATTCAAATTCAAATTCAAATTCAAATTCAAATTCAAATTCAAATTCAAATTCAAGTTCAAGTTCAAGTTCAAGTTCAAGTTCAAGTTCAAGTTCAAGTTCAAGTTCAAGTTCAAGTTCAAGTTCAAGTTCAAGTTCAAGTTCAAGTTCAAGTTCAAGTTCAAGTTCAAGTTCAAGTTCAAGTTCAAGTTCAAGTTCAAGTTCAAGTTCAAGTTCAAGTTCAAGTTCAAGTTCAAGTTCAAGTTCAAGTTCAAGTTCAAGTTCAAGTTCAAGTTCAAGTTCAAGTTCAAGTTCAAGTTCAAGTTCAAGTTCAAGTTCAAGTTCAAGTTCAAGTTCAAGTTCAAATTCAAATTCAAATTCAAATTCAAATTCAAATTCAAATTCAAATTCAAATTCAAATTTTAATTCAAATTCAAATTCAAATTCACGAACAGCGAACCGCGAACAGCGAACAGCTAACAGCGAACAGCGAACAGCGAACAGCGAACAGCGAACAGCGAACAGCGAACAGCGAACAGCGAACAGCTGACAGCGAATACGAACGCAAACACGAACTCTCTAATTAAAATTAAAATTAAAATTCAAATTCAAATTCAAATTCAAATTCAAATTCAAATTCAAATTCAAATTTTTATTTTAATTCAAATTCAAATTCAAATTCACGAACAGCGAACAGCGAACAGCGAACAGCGAACAGTGAACAGCGAACAGCGAACAGCGAACAGCGAACAGCGAACAGCGAACAGCGAACAGCGAACAGCGAACAGCGAACAGCGAACAGCGAACAGCGAACAGCGAACAGCGAACAGCGAACAGCGAACAGCGAACAGCGAACAGCGAACAGCGAACAGCGAACAGCGAACAGCTGACAGCGAATACGAACGCAAACACAAACTCTCTAATTAAAATTAAAATTCAAATTCAAATTCAAATTCAAATTCAAATTCAAATTCAAATTCAAATTCAAATTTTTATTTTAATTCAAATTCAAATTCAAATTCACGAACAGCGAACAGCGAACAGCGAACAGCGAACAGTGAACAGCGAACAGCGAACAGCGAACAGCGAACAGCGAACAGCGAACAGCGAACAGCGAACAGCGAACAGCGAACAGCGAACAGCGAACAGCGAACAGCGAACAGCGTACAGCGAACAGCGAACAGCGAACAGCGAACAGCGAACAGCGAACAGCGAACAGCGAACAGCGAATACGGACGCAAACACAAACTCTCAAATTCAAATTCAAATTCAAATTCAAATTAAAATTCAAATTCAAATTCAAATTCAAATTCAAATTCAAATTCAAATTCAAATTCAAATTCAAATTCAAATTCAAATTCAAATTCAAATTCAAATTTTAATTCAAATTCAAATTCACGAACAGCGAACAGCGAACAGCGAACAGCGAACAGCGAACAGCGAACAGCGAACAGCGAACAGCGAACAGCGAACAGCGAACAGCGAACAGTGAACAGCGAACAGCGAACAGCGAACAGTGAACAGCGAACAGCGAACAGCGAACAGCGAACAGCGAACAGCGAACAGGTGACAGCGAATACGAACGCAAACACAAACTCTCTAAGTAAATTAAAATTAAAATTCAAATTCAAATTCAAATTCAAATTCAAATTCAAATTCAAATTCAAATTCAAATTCAAATTCAAATTCAAATTCAAATTCAAGTTCAAGTTCAAGTTCAAGTTCAAGTTCAAGTTCAAGTTCAAGTTCAAGTTCAAGTTCAAGTTCAAGTTCAAGTTCAAGTTCAAGTTCAAGTTCAAGTTCAAGTTCAAGTTCAAGTTCAAGTTCAAGTTCAAGTTCAAGTTCAAGTTCAAGTTCAAGTTCAAGTTCAAGTTCAAGTTCAAGTTCAAGTTCAAGTTCAAGTTCAAGTTCAAGTTCAAGTTCAAGTTCAAGTTCAAGTTCAAGTTCAAGTTCAAGTTCAAGTTCAAATTCAAATTCAAATTCAAATTCAAATTCAAATTCAAATTCAAATTCAAATTCAAATTTTAATTCAAATTCAAATTCAAATTCACGAACAGCGAACCGCGAACAGCGAACAGCGAACAGCGAACAGCGAACAGCGAACAGCGAACAGCGAACAGCGAACAGCGAACAGCGAACAGCTGACAGCGAATACGAACGCAAACACGAACTCTCTAATTAAAATTAAAATTAAAATTCAAATTCAAATTCAAATTCAAATTCAAATTCAAATTCAAATTCAAATTCAAATTCAAATTCAAATTCAAATTCAAATTCAAATTCAAATTCAAATTCAAATTCAAATTCAAATTCAAATTTTTATTTTAATTCAAATTCAAATTCAAATTCACGAACAGCGAACAGCGAACAGCGAACAGCGAACAGCGAACAGCGAACAGCGAACAGCGAACAGCGAACAGCGAACAGCGAACAGCGAACAGCGAACAGCGAACAGCGAACAGCGAACAGCGAACAGCGAACAGCGAACACGAACACAAACACAAACTCTCAAATTAAAATTTAAAATTCAAATTCAAATTCAAATTCAAATTCAAATTCAAATTCAAATTCAAATTCAAATTCAAATTCAAATTCAAATTCAATTAACAAACACGAACACGAACACGAACACGAACACGAACACGAACACAAACACAAACTCTCAAATTCAAATTCAAATTCAAACTCAAACTCAAACTCAAACATTTATTTATTCAATTAGACTTCTTCGAGAAGCACTTTTGAAACGTCAATACATATTTTTAACATTTACCACCGATTCGGAAAGCAGTATCTATGGAGAAGAATCGGCAAGAAACTCCATAGTTGCTCTTTTAAATCATTTCAGTATAACAATTTAATTTTACAAAATATGTAAGTAACTGTACGTATATATTATCATAATAATATGCCAAAGAACTGTCCTGTGGTTTTTACGCGACAACCCTCCATGGGTTTTTATCTTCCATAATATATTATTCCTTAATGCTGTAATAGGCTCTCTGAACTAATACGTTTTTTACATAATTTTTAAATTTAGCACTACTAAACTCTTTAATACTATGAGGAATTCTGTTGTAAAAAAGTATACCTTGGCCCATAAATGAATTTTTAACTTTAGCTAACCGGTAAAATGGCATTTCAATTATTTTATTTCTGTTCCTTGTGCCATAACGGTGTCTATCTCCTACTCTTGTGTGTAAGTCTGTTTTTTTGTGTTTGATTATTCTTTATTAACAAATTAATTACACGCAAATTTTTCAGAACTAGACAAAATAATAATAGTTTAAAAAAACTAAAAAACACGCTTTTAGTTCGGTTTTCTATAAAAAGCGTGTTTTTTATTTTTTTTTAAACTATTATTTATTTTATCAAATTAGTGTATTGTCATCGGTCCTCAATAAATCTACAAAGTTTGAACGAAATCTGTCCGTTTAAAGTGGGTCAAAATCGCGTCCAAAGAAGTCGGTTACAAACATACAGGTGAAGCTAATATAAAGCGTGTAATAAATGGGATCTCACGGGAACGGGAACTTCGCGGCTTTTCCAATAATACGCAGCCGGAAAGCTAAATCTATACTAATATTATAAAGCTGAAGAATTTGTTTGTTTGTTGAACGCGCTAATCTCAGGAACAGGGTCCGATTTGAAAGATTCTTTCGTTGTTAGATAGCCCAATTATCGTGGAAGACTGTGGGCTATATAATTATCATCATGCTAAGACCAACAGGAGCGGAGCCACGCGAGTGAAACCGCGGAGCGCAACTCGTAAATAATAAACACACAAAACATTGTTACATAATTTACACCGCTAAATGATAAAAAACAGCAATTTATACATCAAATGATAAAATATCAAAGTGAAAACTCGCATTCTTCTAAATTCTCTCATAACCGAAAGAAAAATTTCCTAACTTGTAACAAAATCCGATTATTCTCGTTAAAACATGAGCTTCTTTCCTTCAACTTTTTTCGTGTGATTTACACTCTCTAAACGAAATATTTTTCAGAGAATGACACAGATAATTAATTGAAGTTTTAATAATGGTTTCAAAACATTTTTGTTATTTCTATGCAGTAATGTTTAAAAAGGAAGTAATATTTCTAAGTTAGTTTAACAGGTAAATAAATTAATTTTTGCTCATCATTAGTCATCAATTTCATTCAGTTCTCATCATTAGTCTACTTGATAAGTTGAAAATGGCTTAAACTAGAGATAAGGCTCTTAAAAATATGTGCGATAGCTCATTTGATTCGGAATGACGTCTAGAAAAATGTATCGGAAATGTTTATTAGCACACAAAAAATTGCAAAAGTTATAGGCAAATTAAGTTTCAAAAAAATAGGTATTTCGTTTATTGTTAATAACTCCGAAATTATTAACATTTTAGAAATTTTGAAAAAAGATTTTGAAAGAGGAGGAAATTTCCAACGAAAAACTCCCGACTCCCGGAATTCTATCTCCATTATTTATAATTTTAATTTAACGCTGAAAATAGGCCTCCGCGCGGCATTTTTAGATAGCGCACGCGGCTTCAAAACCGAGCACATCACACTAATTATTTTTTTAAGGTATTAAATATTAATTTAAAATTTTAAAAAAATTATGGTGTATCCCGAACACTTCAAAGAATTTGCTCCCGTTGGAAATTTTACTTAAAGTTAATTTTTCAACAAATTAGACAAATGTTAACTAACGAAATTTTTTTGAACTTCCGTCCTTATTGCACATTAAAAAAAATGTTTAAATAATTGTCGGTAAAATTTTTCACTTCGTGGAGCCCTTCATATAAATATATTTAACAAGATCGCGCCCTAAAAGTTTAAAAAATGTTAATACTTTGTTTATAATAATTTTTTCAAGTTAACAAAAAACTAGAAATTTCTAGTTTTTTGATCAATTTACTTAACTTGAAAAAATTGATTTTTTTTTCTCTTTCGTTGATTACTTGTCTGATGCAAGTAATAAGCATATGTATATATATATATATATATATATATATATATTTATCCCTCAAACAAACAGCCGTCCTCTGAAGACAAAAATGCATTTAAACTGGCGTCCACCTGCTTTTGGCGTCCGAATACTGGACGCCACTTTGATAGCCAGTGGCATTTACGTCCTATTGGTCCTAACAAACCGTAGGACAAATATCGATAGATGCCAAAATATCGCTTAAATGGCTGCAATAATATATTAAAAAGTTCGAGAAGAAATCTTAGCGCAGATGAGGCGCTGCTGTCGCGCGTATATTTACAGTCGTATAACTCGGGGATTTCCTGACTCCGACTCCGCGTATTTGGCGTCCACAACTGCGACGTTGCCAGCTCGTTCGCAACAATAGATCACAATCATAATATTTACCACTGACTGCAATATTCGCCGTAGGAGGTGTACGCGTTGCGTATCATTAGGAGCCCGAGTTTGCTGATGATAAAGCTGCCAAAAATGTTTAGTAAATCCATATCTATACATATAATAAAAAACAATATGGGATTTACATGCCTGAAATAAAACAATTTTAAAGTGAAACTTTTATTACATCGTCTCAAACTTTTTGGTCTGTGTAGCGCATGTCGCGTGACGGTCGGCAGCCGAGTAGGTATAAAGCAGTGTTCGGAAAGTTTCACTTTTACCGTGGTTTCATAAAACCACACAACATTTTTTTTTTAATTTATTTATTTTATTTTATAATAAAATCGTAGGAAAGTCAAAACTGTACATTGAATATTTTTTTAAAATAATACTTGAGGCGTGATCTACAATCGATATAAAAGCCAAAAATATAGTTTTTAGAATTTTTGTCTGTTTGTCTGTATGTACGTCCGGGATAAACTCAAAAACTCCTGCATGGATTTACTTGAAATTTTGCATGAATATTACTAAGAGGTCGGGCTATAGGCTACATATTATCAAGCTATCACCTACGGGGCAGAAGAGTTCGTTTGTTTGGTTGAACGCGCTAATCTCAGGAACTACTAGTACGATTTGATTAATTTGATTCTTTCAGTGTTGGATAGCTCATTTATTGAGGAATTCCAAAAGCTATATAATATCACGCTAAAGCTAATAGGAGTGGAGCAGTAATGAAAAATGTTACCAAATTGGAGGAAATTTAAGCGACGGTAGTGGGTGAAATTCTTTATAAGCCATAAGATTTAAAGCGAAAAGACCACGAACGTAACTTGTTTATATTGAACGGACGTACAATAGCTTTATACGGACGGCCAATAGCTATATACGGACGCTCAATAGCTATATATACGGACGTCCAATTGCTATATTATACGAATGTTCAATTCAAATCTAGTGGGATATTCTCAAAATCGTTCTTCTTCTCTCTAAAAATATTTCTTCCTACTAAATGCCAATAATTCCCATTGATCCCTGGGAAATCTGTGGGGACAAATGGGAATAATCCAATATGGTGCAAGTGATGCAACACGATTGGTAACAGTATTTCCATCATACAGTAGCTTGTTAGTAGCCAAACAGTACTGCCGCAAATAGTGCCGTATTTTTACAATTAAAGTAGTCAGGTTATTGAACGTCCGTATATAGCTATTAGGCGTCCGTATATAGCTATTAGGCGTCCGTATATAGATATTGGACGTCCGTATATAGATATTGGACGTCCGTATATAATATTTGACATCCATATATAATATTGGTTCAGGCCATGGTAGGATACAATCCCGATTTTTATCATACCTATATATAACTATTGACCCACAAATGAAGTTATTACCTACCTACTTGTCTTAAATTTATAAAAAATAGACAAGATAAACATGTACATAATTAAATGCTTGTTATTTTAGCAACTACCTGCGATTTTTCATGTAAAAATTACAGACAGGAGCTTAATTTTCTTTATCTTATTATAAACTACTAGCTGCTCCGCGCGGTTTCACCCCCGTGACTCCACTCCTGTTAGTCGTAGCGTGATGATAGCCTATAACCTTAATCGATAAATGGTCTGTCTAACACCGAAAGAATTTTTCAAATCGGACCAGTAGTTCCCGAGATTAGCGCGTTCAAACAAACAAACAAACAAACAAACTCTTCAGCTTTATAATATTAGTATAGATTTGTGTACTAAACTTTATCAAAATCCATTGTTACTAATACGTGTAGATAGATTATTTTTTAATGATATAAAAATAATGTGCATCCGTATATGTATAGATCTGACTAAATTGGTATAAATGAAAAGACAAGCGTTAATAAAAGAAAGATATAGTAAACCGAAATCTGGCAACGTCGCACTCACAAATGCCGTTCATGCTATCAATGAGGACGCTAGATAGTCGATGCAATAGGTAAATCACGATCAATATATCCAGGACGCCTATAATTTATGACCATGGTTCGGGGCTCAAAAATGTTGCGGCACGAACGCAAGAAGAATATCGCGAAAAATTTAATTATCCGAAAATGACGTACCCCACGGAGCTGGCTATTGAAAAACTAAGCAATATTCATTAACACATGTTAAAAAAAGCAAGCGAAACTGGGGGACGTCGTAATGATGCACGACGTGCATGACGCCAAAAAGATTGTATGATGTAAATATATATATATATATATATATATATATATATATATATATATATGTATATATATGTATATATATATATATATATATATATATAGTTCGTACGCGTAAGCCGCTAGTGCAAATAAATTATCGTCCATCGTCTTCGCTTCTCTGCTACTACCACAGTTGGGACTGGCCCAATGAGCTAGTCTGTTTCCATTGATTGGTTACAAAGTTGACATTGAAGCCAATGTATAGTGCAGTAGTTTGATCATTTCAAATTATAGCCAATATTGGACGCAAAGTTGAATCCAATGTGTGGCCGCGGCTTAATGATATATTATAGCCTTCCTCGATAAATGGGCTATCTAACACCGAAATAATTTTCAAATCGGACCAGTAGTTCTTGAGATTAGCGCGTTCAAACAAACGAACAAACTCTTCAGCTTTATACTATTAGTATAGATTAAAAGTTTGCCTAAAAATAAATTCGCCAGAGCGAGTGTGAACAGCCCTTAAAGAGCCACGTGGTATTGAGAAAAAATGTGTAACGTAAACTCTCCATTGGTTCCGACAGAACCCGAATGATTTAAGGCCACCCTAATCGGTGTTTCCAGCTTATAAGAATGAAATATTCGAACAATTTCTGATTTCTAACGGCCATTTTTACCTAATTCTTGGGAATGATGTATGTGTAATTTTAGGGAACAAGCGAATGATTGATGTTTAAGGGGAGTGGAATTTTTTTTTAGGTAACGGAATATTATCGTTTATTCTTTTAACATAAAATAAATTGTGAAAGGCGTAGTTAAGTAAATGTAATAAAGCGCTTTGCTTATACATTTTCTATGAAGTTATTTACTTTGTTTACTTCGTCTCTTTTTGACTTAAGTTAAGTAGCTTAAAAACTAAATGGAAAATACACTGCTTACCTATTTAAATATAATTAAAATTATTTTGTTAAGAGGTTCAATAATTCATTTATGTACTTACTTACCAGCTTCAAGTAGAGCAGCTTTTACTTGCTAATATAATAATAATGTTATTAAAGCATTATAAAGCTGAAGAGTTAGTTTGTTTGAACGCGCTAATCTCAGGAACTACTGGCCCGATTTGAAAAATTATTCCGGTGTTAGATAGCCCATTCATCGAGGAAGGCTATAGGCTATAGGCTATATATTATCAACGCTGGGACCAACAGGAGCACAGTTAGTCTTTAATATTTTTGACGTAAATCTCCATACAACATTATCATGTCAACTATCAGTAAGTTAATCAGAACATAACCAGAAGTAATAAACTACCATTATTATCATTGTTGTTTATAACACAAACTACAGAATTATATTGACCATCCATAAACCTCCCATAGGTATACTTAAACTTGATTGTGTACCGGAAGTGTAACTTAATGCCTCACTTGACGTGATTTACATTGTTTCCTTTATAGCCAAAGATATCTGTGTTTATGGCCCTTCTTAATATCATAACAAGATTGTCTCTACATCTACATGTACTCTATGCAAAGCAAACCTCATGAGGTTTATGAAACTAAGTAACGTATAAGCAGATTTATTTGTTTCTTTTACATTTGCTAAACTTTAAACGAGTAAAATATATTAAACAAATATAAAAAATATGATACGCCCATTCTATATTAAAAGCTGAGGTATATAAAGTTCTTCATACTAAAACTAAAGCACTTTTAGTATTATTAGTATTTAAACAAACGAATTATTTAGGTAGAACTCACTCATGTGCATTCAATTTCAAATTGTGAATTACACAAGTGAGGTTACGATTTAGCAGTTATAACAAAACTATTCCGACTTAAACTACATGGCCTTTACAATAAACCATTCATTTACTAAGACCTCACTCATGTGCATTCAATGTCAAAACAAGTTGAGTCAGTTTACATTTCCAGATAATATAGACACACTTAAATCCGTTTAAACAGTCTTTAATTTATTTCCTGCTATATTCAAAGATTTACCTTTAAAACTATTCCGCAATTTATCTGTCTTTTAGCTCCAAATAACGTCTATATACACAGTAAGCTCCAAAATCAAATACCAGCTCGGACGGGGACTAATTCAACACTCCCAAAACTAACTAAGATTCAGTCAAAATTGCGTTTAACTTTACTACTACGTTTGAGGTGTTTCACTTGTAATTACAACGAAATAGGAAATGGAAATATATTTACACTATGATTTATTTGGGCTTGCTTTAATAATTCATTATTTTAATTAATTACTTTTCAGTATGGTAGCCGGAATTATTAAGAAACAAACGAAGTCCTTATTATTTTCATTAAGGACTCATCTGAGTAAGCACTTCCTTGAGGCAGAAGTATTTAATGGTGTACATCGTGAAAATAATAATTAATTATATCAAATAAAAAAATAATTTTCGTTTATTAATAATTAATAAGTTGTACAACTACTTTGAAAATAAACAAGCAGGTTTTGTGCATAATTCATGACATAACAAAAGATATTAAAAAAAATGTTACAAAATTAAAAAATCGCTACGGGATTTCTAAATATAAAAAATACATCAAGTACACTCATTTAAAAAAGAATTTTTTAGTAAATATTATACTTTGAACAAAATGTCATAAATAATTAAATTCTCGTTGTATTAATATCAAAAAGTCAGAGCAAAAATTTTATATTCCCCACGATTTTCTGATTCCGTCATTGAATTAGTTTCTACTGGAATAGCGAAACGATGATATTATTCGTTTCCTAATAATGTGCCATAGAACGAGGCCGTTCGTTTATAGCATTAGACATCAAGTATTTTTATTAGTGAGAAAAAAATGTTCTCTCTCTCTGATACAAAATTTTATCACGTACCTATGTTATTTCAAACAAGTTATCAAAATTGCATGGATAGCTAACTGTAAATAAGTATGAAACTAAGTCATTAAAGACTCAAGCAACAACTTATTTGTGGACAGAAGTAATTATTATTAGGTTTCAAGTGTAAGTAACCAGTAATATCATTATTTTTATGTAGAATGTTATTTATATGCTATGGTTAGCTGATATTAATTATTATGTAATAATTTCTTAAGAAATATAATAAACGAATAATCTATAAACTTGCCACATCTAGTTCACATTAGTCTATGTATTCTGTATAAAATTAACCAAACGATACTATATCAAATGCCAAGAAACCTCAAGGGGCTCCCTCGCGACGTTTTATTGAGAATTTTTTACAATTATACTACATTTTTACCATCATATCGAGTTCCTGTTTGTGTAACTGAATTAAATTTTATTCAGAATTAAATTTAATATTTATAGTTTAAGATTTTTAAAGTGAAACTTTTATTACATCGTCTCAAACTTTTTGGTCTGTGTAGCACATGTCGCGTGTATCGCGGCTGCCGAGTAGGTATACCTACTCGGCAGCCGACCGTCACGCGACATGCGCTACACAAAGCAGTGTTCGGAACCGTTCGAACAGTTTCACTTTTACCGTGGTTTCATAAAACCACACAACATTTTTTTATTTTTGTTGGATTCCGAGCTGGGGGTGGGGTGATGATAAGCGTTCACCACCGTGTAAGAACACTTACACCCGTACAAATAAAAACTTGCTTATTCAAACCTTATGCAATGCATAGATATGATAAGAATAAATAAAGAATAAGGATGTCATAATTTCTTACAAATAAATTTGGAATAACGTCGATGTAACTATGCTCACGCTATGCAATAGGCGCGGAGCGGCAACGTAGCAATTCATTCACAAAATTATGAAAAACATTGAAATTGTCTACGGTTAAACCTTGGTGCTGTCATTTTGACGCTCGTTTGACTTCGTCGAATTTGTTGTGAAGTTTCATCATACGATGTTCTGTTTGTTTATTATTTAAATATTTATTTGAAATAATTTAAATATATCATTAAATATGCAAGCAAATGAAAGAAAACCCTATCCAATATCCGGAGAACAGAAGATAAACCCACCTTGAGATAGAGAGTTGCCAAATAACTGATACTCAAAACATACAACTCCAAGCTTAGAAGATTTATATTTTCAACGAAAGTTTATATTATTGTGATAAGTTTAGAAATAAGTGTTTTATGTATGTATGGTTTGGCGCATGTCGTAAATAAATAAATCATTATAAATATCAAAAGGGTTTTTCATAATTTCGTATATTTTGACATTTCATACTAAATTTTCCATTTCAATAGGTACATAATGAAATTATTAATTTGCGCAACTTTTTCTACTTCTCGTATTATTCTCATTGCTATTATCTCAAATTTAGATTGAAAATAGGTTCTAAAACTTGTAAAACACAGCACAATGTACTAAAAAATACGTTATAACACAGTTATGTCAGACTTATACTAGGGAGGTAGCCGGAATAAGGACGAAATAGCATTAGTATGAATACTTATTACGAAGTTATAATAGGTTTCATTTATTACGTGTTTATTTGTATGATTTTTCCTTATTCTTACTTTATTCTTTTCATAAAATGTTATAACTCGTTTATTTGTACGGCTGTTACAGTATTAGCCTGCAAATGCAAGGAATAAGGTAAGAATTAAGTTAATTATTAAATAATATAAAAAGCTGTATTTTCTAGTATGCTAATACATAAAATAAAAAAATACCTATCTAGCTTTCAAATTTATATGCACTAATGTGATATATTAGATGATGAAATCATGATCTTGATATCATTCTTTCTTTCACAACGACTAGTAAAATATTAAATCCCTCTTGAAGGTGAATAAACTATGCCTCAACCAATGAAACAATCCTATCTAGAACTTTCCTTAACCCTACCAAGGTCATCCCGCATACATTATTTAAATCACTATGTACGTTCCAATTACTGTACCTATTTTTCTTTCAGGCGATAAAGGTCCCGAAGAACTGAAGGGTAAGGGCGTAATGGCACCAACAAATCACAGACCCTTGCGTCCAAATATACGAAACATGTCTACAATAAAACAACGGGTATCCATTACACTTTAAATGGACCAACCTGTGGCCATTAATTTTTATGCTGGACGTCGATTATGGTCTGGTTTGACTCTATTGGACAGTCTATATTATTTAGGCAAAATTATTGTGGTTAATTTGTTAACATATTTATGTTTTCCACATCAATAGTCCCAATTTTTAAATACATTGTTAAAATATTTTGACTTGTGACAAAACTTGGCCACACTTGGCCAGCGTAGTGGACTACAACGAAGAGGGTCTACGCATCGTAGACTTCGGTTCTCTTACAGATCTCTCATCGTCTTATAATGCGTTTTGCCATAAATATTGCACATGGTGTTATAATAAACCCTAATTTTCAAATATTCGGAGCTGATGAAATATGTTTTTCGAACGACTTACTAACTTTCTAGCAAATATCAATAAATATAGTATTACCATCAGATATACATTTAATCTATACTATTATTATAAAGCTGAAGAGTCTGTTTGTTTGTTTGAACGCGCTATCTCAGGAACTACTGGTCCGATTTGAAAAATTATTTCGGTGTTAGATAGCCCATTCATCGAGGAAGGCTGTTGGCTATATAATATTATCACACTAAGACCAACAGGAGCGGAGCCACGCGGGTGAAACCGCGGAACGCAGCTAGTATGAAGTTAAATGTGAGGTAAATACAGCAATCAACGTTTATTCCTTCGTAGTCGTCTAGATATATTAAAGTTCTATAGAAGCGTAAAACATTTATTTCATATCTTTATACGTCTGCAGGATATGTAAATAATCTCGCTCTTTACACACTTGAATGTTCCTACGTGAATATCATTTACGTGGATTTTTAAACCCGTGTCTAGACTTGTTTATTTGTTTTAATATAGCTGTAATGAAAATATAAGAAATAGGAATACTTAGAAAATAATATAAATAAAGATTTTTCTTTATGAATGAAAGTATGGGTCCGTATTTAGATAAGGAAAAACCGTTTGTAACACATTTGAACTTAGCATATTATTTTTAAGTACATAATTATTATGATTATTTTTCCGATCCAAATATCGACCAATAATATAATTTTGAAAATTTTCTCTGGTCGTTGACGCCAAACTGACAGGTTCAATTCAATTGTGAAATTATTGGCCGACATTTGGGACGGAAAAATAATCTCCCGAATACCACACGAGCTTCAAAATTATCTGGCATTTCCCTCAAGGTTCCCTGCAAACAAATAAAGTCGTCAAGTTTTTCAGGAAAAATCACTCGCGCTTCGCGCTCGTGATTTTTTAACCTTGACTAAAAACTTGACTCCTTCATTTGTTTGCAACGAACCTATCGGAAAATACCCGATAATTTTGAAGCTCTTGTGGTATTATAAGTGATTATATTTTTTACGTGTATCATCGTTGTCAAATTTTCATGAAATAAGCTTATCTTGCCATGGCAGTTACTCGGAGACGCTGTTTGTAAAAATAGTGATATATTCATTATTCCAATGTTATAACTTGTTTAATGAAAATTAAAATGACTTTTATTTTTATTTTACTGAGATTGTTACCTATCGTTATTTTAATTATTTACTTGTTTATCGTTATTTTAACAGTTTTTATTTGTTTGAAATTGCTTGTTATCTGTGTTTTCATTATTAATTTAAATTTTATATTGTGGAGTCAAATAAATGTTTCTTTCTTTCTTTCTTTCTTCTAAAACACTTCGCCTTACTTTTAAATTTTCATGTTTTAGTTTTTTATAAAGCTTATAAAAAACAGTGTAAGAAAAGCTGTTTCCTATCACACATGTATGTCCCTACGTCCCTATGTATGCTTAAATCTTTAAAACTACGCAACGGATTTTGATGCGGTTTTTTTTAATAGATAGAGTGATTCAAGAGGAAAGGCTTTAGTATATAATTTATTGTGTTTTAGATAAAGCGGGTGAAGCCGCGGGTGGAAAGCTAGTTATAAATTAATCAATGTCTAGCTTAATAGTGTTTAATATAACTGCTATGTTTTTGGAAATAATGAAGTATTAATTCCAAGAGAACTCACTCAGAAATAATACATTTGGGAATCACTTGTTTCTGTTTTTAACCGAATTTAAATACTCTCTATGTAGAGAACTTTCGAAACAAGTAATTATAAAAAAAATTGTGGTCCGCCCCGGCTTCGCCCGTGGTACATATTTCGTAATAAAAGGTAGCCTATGTTCTTTCTCAAGATCTATAGATTATCTGTGCCAAATTTCATCAAAATCGGTCCAGTAGTTTATGCGTGAAAACCATACATACTACATACAAACCTTTCCTCTATATAATATTAGTATATATTAGTATAGATAGATTCCACATTTTGCTATATTGTTGCTTGTTTTAACTAGTGTAAATAATTAATTCATTTAATTTATGCAATTCGTAATCTTCTTCTTCTCTTATATATAAAAATGAATCGCAAAATGTGTTGGTAAGCGCATAACTCGAGAACGGCTGAACCGATTTCGATAATTCTTTTTTTATTATATTCCTTGAAGTACGAGGATGGTTCTTATGTAGAGAAAACGTAAACATGTACCACGGGCGAAGCCGGGGCGGACCGCTAGTAATTCATATTTCTTGTAAATACATGAACATACATACTTGTACTATCCAATTGTATTTCTTTTTTCTTCAAACTTTCCTATATCCTAAGGTTGCCTAGAAGATATCGCTTCTTAGCGATAAGGCATAATACATAACCTAATAATTCAAGTAAATCCATAGAACGTTTTTACTCCAAGCCTCTGCTTCGTACCATGCTGTCTTAAAGCAGTGTTATTTCGAGCGTTGAAAAAAGACAGCGCTATATAAGTCGTCTAGCGCCGTCACTTTCCCACATTTGAAATAATACTGCTATAAGACATCATGACACAGGTCACAGTAACCGGAACGAATTTCCCAGATCGTCAGTTCTAATATTGGTCTTGATATTTTCTTGTGACTTATCGTGTAGGTATTCAAACGTGTTGAAGCTATAGATCATATTCCTTTGTACAAGATTGCTGTTAGCCGTAGGAAGGAAACGTGATTATATTAAAGTAACCGATACTCCTTAAAAAGTAAAACTGTTCAATTATTATGCATGGATTACTTCTATACTTTCTATATCGCAATTAACTTTTAATAATCATATTGTAAACCATAATCTATGTTTTCATTTTTATAATGATATTGGTAATTTTAATAGTTGCCATATAATCGTGATGTTCGGTCAAAGATTACTCACATTTATATGCTATTGATCAAATAATATACCAGGATAGTGCCTACTAAGGTGCCTACATTAAAAATAAACTAAATATCTATAGCTAAACTATCTGAAAATAATCTATATCTCAATATTTTTGACTGTTTCATAATATGACTTGTCATAATTTCTAGAAATTATGGTACAAAGTTATTTAAAAATCTACTATTTAACTCAATATTCCTCTTCATCATTTTAATTGAAACAATTATTTCAACATTAAATCCTAAAATAGCTTCCAGCATTACATAATATTATAATAAGCGCTGATTTCCATACAAAATAAATATTTTAATATATTTTAATTAAATAATCCGTGAATCCAAAACAAGTTAATGAGCGGATGTTTATTGCATTTTCTGCTTGATAGATTCACCAGATTATATTTTATTATTCTAAAAAAGGGAAGCATATTTTTTTTTATTTTAACATTGTAATCTTTTTTCATATTGAACGGTAAATACCATATTTCTATATAATCCATATATGTACTATTATTAATATTATAAATGCGAAAGTATAACTCTGTCTGTCTGTCTGTTACTCAATCACGCCTAAACCACAGATTAGAGAATAGTTACTTCGTAACCTAAACTACTGAACCAATTTTCATGAAATTTGGTATGGAGATATTTTGATACCCGAGAAAGGACATAGGCTACTTTTTATCCCCGTAAAATGACGCAATCCCGGAAATCCCACGGGAACGGGAACTATGCGGGTTTTTCTTTGACTGCTCCGGCGAAGCCGCGGGCGGAAACCTAGTAAATACTAAATAAATATTTTTTCTTTCTTGTTATTATTATCTAGAACCTCCCATTCTAGTATATATAAACTATATTTCCAAAAAGCTACGCATTAAGTATATTAGAGACCAAACAAACGACAACACATCAGAAACTAAGTTAATGTCTGGAGAAAATGCTTTCTTTGTTACAAAGGTGCTGTTAGCTAAACACAAGTCACATGATGTGCTTTTATATCTTAGATGCATTAGTATATTGTCACTACACATTTTACTTTATCTTTTATATCATAAACGTGCAAGTTTTTTATGTGTTAGAGCGGGCATCTGAGTTTCACTGCATTTGCAGAAGTAGAGTCTTGCAAATGCCTTTTTTTATAGTGCGGAAATCTTGCATAGATACTCCCGGCTCTCGGTGATGGAGCCGTGGTTATGTCGGATTTCTACTGATTAAATCCCACTCTGTTCCATCGCGCTGCTTTGGGTGGAACTACGGGAAATGTTACGACTCTACGTGTCCCGCCCAGCCGATGCCCGTTTTCAGGCCCATCGCAAGAACCCTCCTCGCTGGGCAGCTGCTGGACACAAATTGGTTGCCAAATGAGATAAGTAAATAGGTGTAGGATACCAACACAACATTCGATTTTCAAAAACGTTACGCATACTCGAATAGACACAGTATGATGGCATGATTCAACTATAGTGAGCTAAAAAGAGATAAGTAAATTGTGTCTAATTGGTAACATTACCGCGTGATTAGGGAAGGATTGTCGACAGGAAAAACAAATGAACTGGAAAGGTCGAGAAAAAGAAAACGGGCTTCAGCTGGCTCCCCCACTTAGAATAATATGCAAAAATAGCTGATTAGATCTGCATAATATTTGAAATAATCATAAATATAGTTAGAACAAGTATTGCTTTTTTTTGGGTAAAACCTTAAATTAAATTAAAAAAAAAATCTTATTTAAGTATAATTGAGACAACACACAATTTTAATACTTAGATATTTTTATATATTATTTTATCATGTAACAATGTATTACTCTATTATAATAATTTTGGTTAATGAGCTTTAAAATTAAATTTACCTACAAATGAGATGTACACAAATAACATCATTTAACAAAATATTGAATATCAATTATTTTGATATGCAGGAATTGCACTAAACATCGGAATATCATATATTAATATGGTATTGAAACTGAAATATGTAACAAATTTTAGTATTCATAATAATTATTTAAAGTAACATAATCAGATATTTAAACATTTGATACAAAATAATTCAATCAATGTTGCATTAATTCGTCAAATTGATGTCGTAATGTAGCGATATAGTAACGAGAATTTTTACTACTAAAGTTAATCTAGTCAAGTTCAAGAAGAACTTACTAATTTTAGTCTTTACTTCAATAAATTTTTAATATTGACTATTAGCTACCACTATTAGTTTCTCTAAAAAAATAGAAATCAAAGCTTTTCCTGCTTCTTAAGTAATTCTAACATAAATTTTATTTGCTTCTATGCCTCCTATCTATCTCCTTACCAAATTTCATTTAAATCTGTTCAGTAGTTTAAGCTTAAAGGGGATCGGCCCACCTGAATTTTCCGATGGGAATGTGTCATTTTCCCGGGGAAAAAAGTAGCCTATGGCCTTTCTCGCGTATCAAAATATCTCCATACCAAATTTCATGCAAATTGGTTCAGTAGTTTAGGCGTGATTGAGTAACAGACAGACAGACAGAGTTACCTTAGACCACACTTATAAAAACACAACCATACAGAATTCTATAAATATATTTCATCAAGTGTGAAGTTAGTAGGAAAAAATATAAAAATATGCATCACAAGGGTGCGGTATATTCTATAGGATAATCTCTAGAGTACAGTTCTAGCGAGAGCTTACGAAGTTTTGTCTGGTTATCTGTGAGAACTAGAATTTTTATAAGCTTATTTATAAACTGTTTGGCTAAAAGTAATAATAAAATAGTTAATAGTGAGATTTATTTTAAGCATTTTTTTTTGTCTATTCAAAATATCGTATAAAATAAAGGTCTCTATATTTTTTCTCTATCGATATCATAATATAGAGAAAAAATCTAATAAAACTTCATTAAATATATAACAAGTCCAAGTGAACACTAAGCACTTAGTATTAAGCCCGTGCACCGAAATCAAACCTTTTGATGTGAAACATCTATAGGCTCACTTGTAAACCGAATTGTTGACGTGGCGACGCTTGCCATGGCGACGGGTCGCCACGCTATACACATCCATAGGCTCACTTGTAAACCGAACGATGTTTCACATCTGCCAGGCGTCCCATGACGGCTCACATTTTTTTAATAAATAGCACATTTAAATAATATGTAGTAAATAATAATGTCAAATCTTTTTTATTTCTTACTTTTCCGTTTTTGAAGTCGGTTGTTTTAACGCAGTTATTTTTATTAGTGAATATTAAGCTTTCCGTGCGATTAGAGCTTTTTATGAAAATTAAGCTCTCCGTGTGATTAGAGCTTCTTGTGAAAATTAAGCTCTCCGTGCGATAAGAGCCTTTAATGAAAATTAAGCTCTGCGTGCGATTAGAGATTTTTGTGAAAATTAAGCTCTCCGTGCGATTACAGCTTTTTGTGAAAATTAAGCTTTCCGTTCGATTAGAGCTTTTAATGAAAATTAAGCTCTCCGTGCGATTATAGCTTTTTTGAAAATTAAGCCTCCGTGCGATTAGAGCTTTTTGAGAAAATTAAGCTCTCCATGCGATTAGAGCTTTTTGTGAAAATTAAGCTCTCCGTGCGATTAGAGCTTTTGTCAAAATTAAACTCTCCGTGCGATTAGAGCTTTTTGTGAAAATTAAGCTCTCCGTGCGATAAAGAGCTTTTTTGTGTATATTTAGCTTTCCGTGCGAATAGAGCTTTTTGTGAAAATTAAGCTCTCCATGCGATTAGAGCTTTTTGTGAAAATTAAGCTCACCGTGCGATTAGAGCTTTTTGTGAAAAATAAGCTTTCCGTGCGATTAATTTTTGTGAAAATTAAGCTCTCCGTGCGATTAGAGCTTTTTTGTGAAAATTTAGCTTTCCGTGCGAATAGAGCTTTATGTGAAAATTAAGCTCTCCGTGCGATTAGAGCTTTTTGTGAAAATTTAGCTCTCCATGCGATTAAAGCTTTTTGTGAAAATAAAGCTCTCCGTGCGATTAGTTTTTTGTGAAAATTTAGCTTTCCGTGCGAATAGAGCTTTTTGTGAAAATTAAGCTCTCCGTGCGATGAGAGTTTTTTGTGAAAATAAAGCTCTCCATGCGATTAGTTTTTAGTGAATATTAAGCTCTCCGTGTGATTAGAGCTTCTTGTGAAAATTAAGCTCTCTGTGTGATTAGAGCTTCTTGTGAAAATTAAGCTTTCCGTGTGATTAGAGCTTTTTGTGAAAATTAAGCTCTCCATGCGGTTAGAGCTTTTTTGTGAAAATTAAGCTTTCCGTGCGAATAGAGCTTTTTGTGAATATAAAGCTTTCCATGCGATTAGAGCTTTTTATGAAAATTAAGCTCTCCATGCGATTAGAGCTTTTTAAGCTCTCCGTGCGATTAGAGCTTTTTGTGAAAATTAAGCTTTCCGTGCGATTATAGCTTTTTGCGAAAATTAAGCTCTCCGTGCGATTAGAGCTTTTTGTGAAAATTAAGCTTTCCGTGCGATTAAAGCGTTTTGTGAAAATTAAGCTCTCCGTGCGATGAGAGTTTTTTTTCTGAAAATTAAGCTCTCCGTGCGATTAGAGCTTTTTTGTGAAAATTTAGCTTTCCGTGCGATTAGAGCCTTTAATGAAAATTAAGCTCTCCATGCGATTTTATGCGGTTAAGTGAAGTTGATCATACATTTTTATTCTTATAATATTATGATAAATCTATAAACAATAATAATCTCCCTCAAGTAGTCATTATATTTAATACAGAGTCTCAAAATAAAACTCATCTCTATATAAATATAAACGGCAAACATTTACTTATAAAAACTACCCCTAAACATATTATTTTAAACTTTTACTACCATAGTCATTCATCATAGGGAAATACTGACTTTCGTCACATAAAAATATACTATCATTGATAGGTAGGTTTAAATTAGATAGCCATTGATAAATAAAAATTAAGGTACAATTTAGATATTAAGGAAGCCTTTGACACATCAAAATATACGCAAAAGTAATAACCATTGATATACAAAAATAAAGGTACTAATGGTGCCTTTGGACACATGAGAACATACGCAAAAATACCATTGATAAATAAAAATTAAGGCACTAAGGGTCTCCCCTGTCACCCTTGGTTCCTCAGTGGTACTCGGACCTCCGGCCGGAACGGTCGTGCGGTCGTCGCGGCGAGTTGTACGTAAATATATCGGAGTGTTGTGAATGTGGAATGCAATGTAGTGATTTGAAAGGGTAAGTATATGTAGATATGAGAGTTTTGGAATAATTTTTGGTTGTTTAAAGTTAAAATTACAATAAGTTGCTCTATGTCTCTAGTTAGTTTATAATAAGAAGGATGTTAGGAAAATACACCGGAAAATTATTAGAAAAAAATATGACTTTAATTTATTTATGGAGTTTTCACGTTAGAAAAATAATATTTTCCTTTATGCAAAGTAAGAATTTGCTATTTTTATAGGCTTCTTAAAATATTATTTGAATAATTGTAAACTTTTTCCTAACTCATGAACTTTAATTTTAATGTAAATATAAAATTTTTAATTTTACTTTAATTTTAATTCAATGGAGCTTAGTTTTTCACGGTAGTGACGTAGTTGTAGGAATATTTTTTCAGTTTTACATTAGGTACTTGGGATGTTAATTACCTCTATAGAGATAGAGTCAGAGATTATTATAAATTACATAAAAATAATTTAATTTTCATAATAATAAGTTTATTTACAGCTTTCGTTATCGTTTTTTATTCAATAATGTTTTTAAATATTCAAATAAAATTTAATCTTCTAATTTCCATATATTCGTTTTATTATTTTGAGAAAATTTTGTCATTTACCTAAAAAATATTCGTACACATTCGTACCTCATGTATTTGACTTTTACGTAGCCATTCCCAACTAGGGATGGCAACTACACAAACTAAAAGAAGAGACAATTATAAATACGAAAAACATTTGTAGCTTTAATTTATTTAATAAATTACTATACAAGTACGTAAATAAAATTATAATAACTTATACTATAAGTTTGATAAAAGAAAATTGAAAGAAAATCGGTTTATTAAACCTTTGCTAGCAAATACGACGTAGCTTATAATAACACCACGTAATACAAGATCTATAAAATATACAACTTTATTTCAGAGGGAGTAGTAACCATATATTACTGAATCGAAATATGAACAGGTTTCATATCGTAACGTTTTAAAATAATATTTTAGTATACTCCTTCATAAAAATGTGCAAAGAAAAAAGGAGGTACTAATATTCTTCAAATGCTTATTAGCTTTCTTCAAAGTCTTCAATACTTTACCGTAACACAGTTAATTACATTAAATAAAAATTATAAAAGATATAAATTATTTATCTATACTAATATTATAAAGAGGAAAGGTTTGTGTGTATGTATGTATGTATTTCACGCATAAACTACTGGACTGATTTTGATGAAATTTGGCACAGATAATCTTTAGACCCTGTTAAAGAACATAGGCTACCTTTTATTGCGAAATATGTACCACGGGCGAAGCCGGGGCGGACCGCTAGTTAAAGATAAAACATACCTAGAATACTGAAAATTTCTCACAATACTCAGTATGATGATACTTCGTCATTGTTATACAAACAAAGAACTGATGTATTTTTCTGATTAATCTTAAAATTTTCAGTCATTTTTAAAGCTACTCATTATTTTGATGAATACATGATTATACTTTATATTTCACAGACATTGGTATGAAAAAATACTGTTGTTATAAATCTTAAACAAATGGATCAACATATTTGCAGTATTATAAAATACCTTTGATAGACAGAGTTCCAAATACGACGATCAGAAAGAAAACTGGAGTTATAGACATAGCACTTAAAGTGTCTAGGCAGAAATGGAGATGGGCGGGCCATGTTTGTAGATTAAGCGACAATAGGTGGACCAACAGAATCTTGGAATGGCGTCCTTGGACCGGGCGAAGAAATGTTGGACGTCAGCCTGCTAGGTGGGCTGACGATATAGTGAAGGTATTGGGAAGAAAATGGATGCGGGTGGCGAAGAACAGAAAAGAATGGCGTGCCCATGAAGAGGCCTATACTCAACTTTGGGTTTAAACGGACTGAGAAAGAAAGAAGAAAGAAAATACCTTTTGTTTTAAAGCCATATCCAGCAAAAAGTAAATGCCGTATTAATTTATTGATTTAGCAAATATTCGATAGTATTTAACACAAAATCTACTGCATCAATTTAGCTCTAAAATATAACAAACTTCATATACCTTATCATCTGACCAAAACCCTAGTTTTTCCAGAACCTCCCAGGCAAATAGTGCTAAATTAAAAGTTTTGTTGTATAGGAGTATTTTAGGAAAAAACTACTGAATCAATTGACTAACACTTTCGACACATTTCATATACCTTAATACATAAAATCACATTGAACCAACATACCTTAGATAAATAGCTCCGCAAAATATACTAAAAGAAAAAAATCTAATACTAATTAGGTAGGTAAATACAGCCCTGAAATAATCAACGGAGCAGCTGCGTGCGGTTAAGTCTGGCCGATAGGCTTGATTAGTCCTACCAACCGTAGGGTTTATTTCCTAGATAAGGTTCTTTAGAAAAAAACAGTTTCCAATCCCTCAAGATTTCTAATTGGTTGAATCTGAATACTTTTTATTCTAGGTTTGAAGCGTATAACGATTAAAGGTTTTCTTATGATATGTATGATACACATTAAAAGCAATATATTATGTACCTATAGTAAATATTCTAAGAAATACAGTTTGTTAGTTTCTAGTGGAGAATGAATGTTTTATTTTTACGCATACTTTCCCTTTAGAGCATCTAGGAAAGAGAGTCCTGGGTTATGTTGGCCTCCAAACGCCTAGAAGACTATTACCACCATTTAAACACTGAATAATTTTATTTAATTGGGTTCTAATGTATTTCTAGAATATAACTGAAAATATTCGCTTTATTTAGCACATGAGATAATACTTTCTGGAGCTATAAGTACTATCATATTGACTAGAATAAAATTTATGTAGTGTTACTAACTTAGGTAAGAATATTGTTACCAATGATGTTACAATAAATAAATGAATTATTATTTATTAAAGTGAAACTTTTATTACATCGTCTCAAACTTTTTGGTCTGTGTAGCGCATGTCGCGTGTATCGCGGCTGCCGAGTAGGTATACCTACTCGGCAGCCGACCGTCACGCGACATGCGCTACACAAAGCAGTGTTCGGAACCGTTCGAACAGTTTCACTTTTACCGTGGTTTCATAAAACCACACAACATTTTTTATTACATATAAACGTGCTAAAAATACACTGATACATAAAAATAACATAATATAAAGAGATTTGAGTGGCATAAATAGGCATAAGGAAATAAAATATTTTTTATGTACTTTATTTATATTTTTCCTCCTTTTGACATAAATAGGTGAAACTATGTGTATCTAATATATATTGAAAGCTAAAACTCTTCGCTGAAAGCTAAACGCCCGGAAATGCTCCGAGCGTCTGTAGAGCGCTGTAAAAGCTTTTGAATGTTTATCGTTATGGAAGAGCTTATCGAATTCTGCTCAGCAGCTATTCTTGGTAGAGATTTTGTACAAATATTGTACAGTACAATGTGGTATTTGAAATCTACAAAGGATAGGATAAATAGTTTTATGTTTTCTGTAATTCGCTTCTGAATAGTGCATTTAAATGTTTCGTATGGTGAACAAAAAAGAAGAGCACATTTATGTTTTTTCATATCCATTATATATCTATACTTCTATATTATACTATATACTATAATATTATAAAGAGGAAAGGTTTGTAATTATGTATCTATGGTTTTCACGCATAAACTACTGGACCGATTTCAAAAATTCTTTCACCATTAGAAAGCTGCATCTTCACTGAGCAACATGATAGGCTATATTGCATTTTCAAAAAAATTTGAGATCCTTATCAAAATTGCAATAATGTAACCCAAGGTGTAAAAAATTCCTTAATAAAAATTCTGTTATCGCGTGCGCTGCGGAATCTATTCCTTGAAGTACGAGGATGGTTCTTATGAAAAATAACGTAAACATGTAGGTACCATGGGCGAAGCCGGAGCGGACCGCTAGTCCTATATAAAATTTATATAGCGCATGCAATTAATTATTTAATAATGGTCAATAAACTTACATTGGTAATAAAAATTAGGTAAGTATTCCGAAGTTTTAGGGGTAAATTTCTGCATTTCTTATTTCATATTTTAATAACCAGTTCTGAAATATGGAGGGAAAATTTCAGACCATATGGACCTGTAGGAATACATCTGACAAGCATCTTAAGTAAAAAGTGAATAAATGTAAGTCTAGCATCCTGTGTAATAAGAATTATTATATAAAAACAAAAAACCAAATTTATGTAGCCTACGTCATTATATAAAACACTAGCGGTCCGCCCCGGCTTCGCCCGTGGTACATATTTACGTTTTCTCTACATAAAAACCATCCTCGTACTTCAAGGAATATAATAAAAAAAGAATTATCGAAATCGGTTCAGCCGTTCTCGAGTTATGCGCTTACCAACACATTTTGCGATTCATTTTTATATATAAAACATAACACTTCTTCTGTCACACTGGGATTAAAAGTAAATAAATAAAAATTGTCTTTCTAACAAACAACTTTACATTATTCCGACAATGGCTTGTCCATAACTCATGAGAAGCACCAAAATTCCAATTTCCCTGTTTATTTACGTTCGACACAAATGCCTTGAACAGTGAATTATATGCAATATCTATGGGCTACCAGGTGGCTATTAGGTATCAAATTGCAGAAATTCGTCATACATTATTGCATTCAGTTGATAATTATGCGATAACCACGAATTATCCGTGTGCATTTTGATCTAAGTGACATTTTGTGAAGTTGCAAACCAAATGCTAATGCATTCCATTAAAATTGTTCGATGCTTTGATGAGATGACTCAGTGGTTTTGGTGTGGTGGTGGAAATGAATGTATATTTGAAGTGAATCTTCTTTAGCCGCGTTGAGAGTAACATTTTCTAGGTGGCGTCATGGAGTAAGGCCACAGGTATGGCGACGATTTTGGTATCTTTGAATCTCGTCAAAGAAGTTTCACTTCTGACAAGCGTGCTCCGCACACACGCCATTTTCTATTTTGTTTATTGCAAAATAAGAAAGCTTATTATTATGAACGTTGTAAAAATTAATGAAAATAATATACAACAATTCCCTTAAGGGTTATAAAAATGTTGAACATCCATTGTTATAAAAAGCCTTCATTAATTATTATTAAGTTATTGCAAGTTACACGAAGGATACAATGCAGTGAATTAGCCTTTGCTGGTCGATAGAGTAATTTTCTTATGCAAACTACTTTATTATAATTATAGAGGAATTAAAGTATTTTAGAAGTACCTTAATAAGTTACTCTATTTAACACTAGCTGTGCCATGCGGTTTTACCCGCATTGTTCCGCTCCTATTGGTCTTAGCGTGATGATAATATTATGATATGACTTCCTCGATAAATGTGCTGAGAGACCGACCGAAGACCGAAATAATTTTTCAAATAGGACCAGTAGTTCCTGAGATTAGCGCGTTCAAACAAACAAACTCTTCAGCTTTATAATATTATATAAGTATAGATAAGAAATGGATAAAATGTTCATTTTTGATATTCCTTACATCTTATATTAATTTGTGACTTCAGTAATATTATTGAGTTAGTACTTATGTGTTTCACTTTTGCAATGCATATAACGTACATTAAAAAAATCTGCATTATAATAAAGAAAATAAAACCTATACAAGCAAAAAAACGCGTATTTACATTTATATTATGTCTTAAATATTTAAAGCTACTATTAAATAAACATTAATATATTATCAATAAAAGAGAAACTAATTCGAAATTGTTAAGTGAAAAACTAATAGCTGAACGTGACCAAAGTAAGTGTAGGACGATTAAATAACCGTTTTATTGTTATTTCTCTGTGGAACTGTGAACTTTCCTAATGGCAAAGTTGGGGTCTTACAAACCCTATTCATGGCCATTTATGGACATTTAATTCAACTACAAGAAGTTAGAAGGTACACTAAGTGGCTTTAAAATGAGGTTTTGTAGGAAATATTATAGTGAAGTCCCGTGTCCCCTAGTGGGGTAAGGGGCAGATGCATTATTCATACATTTGTTTCACTGATCGATTTTCTTTAGGGACAAGTAGGTGATCAGCCTTCTGTGTCCTGCCAGACCGAGACATTTTTTTTTTCTTCGTCTCCACCGGGAATCGAACCCAGGACCCCTCGGTTCTACGCTCACGCGTCAACCACTGTATCGGTCAATTAGGGAAAGCTGGCATGTTCACAGTACTCACACTTATGCAATTTCACTTACAGTATGTTCAAAAATAAATGCGACTCTAGTTTCATTTTAGACTTGAATTGTAAAATGGGTGCGTTGTAGATATGTATATGCAAATATAATTACTTATGAAAGCTCTCATAATTTACCTGTAAAATTATAATTTAAAAGTAAATCAATTGATGAAGTTAATTATTTATTCTAATAATAATCAATTGGATAAAAGTATTAATAATCATTCAATTATCAAATAATAATTAAATTCCTGACTTTGGTCGAGTAAAGATATCTAAGAAATATTATATTTGTAGTAAGTACGTAATACCTACCAATACGCGCTAACAAATATGTGTTACATGTTTATTGTATAATTTTCACACTATTGGTTTTAATTTTAAACTCAAACTCAAACATTTATACAATTAGACTTCTTCTAGAAGCACTTTTAAATCGTCATAACAGTTTAACAGTTTTAACATTTACCACCAATTCAGAAAGCAGTATCTATAGAGAAGAAGAAGAATCTATTTAATCATAATCGTAATCTTCTACTTCACTGTAACTTTCATCGCTCGAAGAACTTGATGTTTCGTTGTCGGAATTTCTTAATGTTATTATAAATGAGTCAGTGTAATTATCTACTTTTGGTTCTAATTGAATATATTTTTCCTCATGTTCTCGCGTCTTTCTCCAAACGTCACTAAACATATCCAGACTAATAGCATTTGCTTCCTTTCTAAATAATTCTTACACAGTTTTCAAGTTAAAGTTCACATTTTGTGATGCTACTTTCCCTTTAATTATGCCCCATAGTAACTCTATTGCGTTGAGATCTTTGAGGATTGCATCAAGTAGGTAAAAATTGTGTATAGTTTGGCTTATTTTTTTTAATAATGTGATAACTCTGATTATTAATTAGTTATTTGATTTTTGAAAAAAAAAAATGCCGATTTTAGTCTAAATTTATATTTTTCTAACAAGATCCTTATCATCCAAATTTCCACCTTGGTGAGAAAAATTGACATTTCTAATGAAAATGAACAAAAAATTAAATGATTTTATTAAATACTGTAAAATAGTCTATAATTCTTCCATTTACTGTATCACAAAATTCTTCATAGATTTTTAGATATTCGTACTACACCAATTACATCACCCTGTATTTATAAACAATTGCAAAATATGACACATACATAGGCCGGGAGATACTGACACAAAATTTCGGGTCATTTGTAACAGAATGGCGGTTCTACAGAGGTATTACGCAATGACTAAAAGAAAAATGATGGTCAGAACTCAGAACGCTGGTACCGGCGGACTAGTCGCGTGGGCGTTAGTCAAACTCGTCGGATAAATAGCGAAAGTCAAACGATTTACAAATCGTTTGACTTTTCCGCGGTATGGCGACCATTTGGAATCGTCCGAAAAGTATGGCATGGCAATTTTAGTAAATGGCTGCACGACGATGGTTACCTGTGCAAAAGTGAGCTCGGTACAAATGGTTGAATTGTTTTTTTTTAAATCAACGCATTCACGTCGGTATGGCGGACTGTAAGTCACATCGTAACTGTATGGCATGACACTACCGCCTACATCTTTTTTAAGGGCTATCGGTAAATTCTAAAATTTTTGTGTTACAAATCGTTGGACTTTCGCTATTTATCCGACGAGTGTGACTAACGCCCACGCGACTAGTCCGCCGGTACCAGCGTTCTGACCATCATTTTTATTGCACGCCTCATAAGCGAAGCGTTGAGGTGGGGTACTACTGTCACTTCGCGCAAAACATCTGATTTTTCAAACTTAAAATGTCTTTATGTATCATACATTGCACTTGTAAGATAATACACACATATTAAGAAAAAACACTATTTTTAACATTCATGATATTTTTGATGTCATTTTTGTTATTTAAACTAGTTAAAAAACAGTTTAAAAAAGTTCTGTCTTGGACGTCCGTGTGTCTGTATGTGCGGAGGATTTTCTTGTTAACACGATAGCGACCGAAATACTTTACTAATCGAGTCTTTTTTTTTCTCTTACGCTTGAGTATGCTCAGGAATAGAACCCTTTCATTTTTCAGGGTCTGATTCGATGTGGTTTAATTGTTATTAAATAAACAAAAATAATTATTAATAAATAATTATTAAAAAAAAATTATGAGGCGTGCACTTTTGGATTTTCCAAATTTTTTTTTGTCATTGCGTACTAAGACCCCTCTAGACCGCCATCCTGTTACAAATGGCCCGAAATTTTGTGTCAGTATCTCCCGGCCTAACATGTGCAATGTGTAAATGTGTTGACGTTCCAGCTCTTCTTAATATACCTGTACCAAGGAGGCGGTCAGGAAATATTATGATTAACGTAAAAATGTATGTTTTTACCTTTATTGATGTAAATAGATGCTTACTTTCTACCAAAACACCGCTGTAGATAAATGTTAATAAGTACGTATTTTTGTATGTTTGGTTAACAAAAATGTCTAGTCAGGTGTTGATGATTTTAGCATTGAAATATATTAGGGACCTTACGTCTTAAGACACCTTTTTTTCCTTATGTAAACTAACTTGAAGAAGATAAAACTTGAAATAAAATTTCTTGAGAAAATGTTAAAAATACGCAATGCATCCGGTTCTAAATATAACTGCGCGTACAAAAAAAGGCGTATTACGTGAATTAAACTAATTTACCAACAAATTTTAGAGCAGATTACATTCGCTATCAGTTAATGTAATTGAGCCCTTACCGTTACGGTAATTATAAATTAATGATGGTTTTACAGTTACGCAAAACTCTGGGGTGGCTGGAAAAGGTTGCGAAGTTAGCAGATACAAATTTGAATAGATAACAGGATTTTTAAATATAAAATGTATTTACATCACTAATTGAAGGCATGTAAAGATTATGGAACTTATGTAGCTTTTTGTACAAGATAATTTTTTTAAGCTCTTCTTTTTAAACTATATATAATGAAGATACCATCTATTATAAACTGTATTTATATCTATGTCTAAAAAAAAACTACTTCTAATTGATATTCAGTGTCATATGTTTGAAAGAGCACAATTTCTTTTTTCATTCCTTTAAAAAACGCTAGATTTAATTGCATTATCAGTTTGAACATGACCTATAATAATTGAGGTATTTATTTCCTACTATACTAGGATATTCGTAATGAGATCAAAGAGTTTTGAAACTGCCCTAATTACCGTTTTAGCGAAGGTCGACACTTCAAATTCAAATATTTATTTAGGCTGTTTTTCGACTTTCAAACACACCCCGAATTTTCCTTTTGTATGTAATATTATATGGTTATTTTAAGGTCTTATTGTAGCATTAAAAAAGCTGCACATACTAGCTTTTCGACCGCGATTTTCTAAAACCTAATAAATTATAAACTAAAACCTGCCTTTTCAATCACTATATCTGTTCGGAATAGATAAAATAATTAAATGGTCACACTGATAGAAAAAAACCCAAAATTGTGCATAATTTTAATTCCCTAATATATTTTTCAACCCAGTATTTCCACCAAATTGAAATTTTCACGTGCGAAATTATTTGGTTTATCGCAAAAGTATAAATATTTTTATTACATAGCGGTTTTATTCATATTTATTTTATTTCAATCTCAAACAGTTACAAAATAACCTCAAAAATTTAGCTTCATAAAAATAACTTCAAATTCCGTAACTGAATTTGTTTTGCTGAAAAATATATTGAAAAAAGAAATATCTTATATAATATTATTTAATTTTTATATAGATCCGAAAAAAATATCCGAACCAAAATTTATTCCTTATAAAAATATGGATTTTATTAAATTAATTTTTATTAAAGAGCAAGATTTCAATTTTCAAGATTCATGTTTCAATTCACAAATCTAAGCCAAAATGATTACTTAAAATCACAACATCTGAATTAATTTATATACATACTAGCGGCCCGCCCCGGCTTCGCCCGTGGTACATATGAAAAATAGATGTTGGCCGATTCTCAGACTTACCCGATATGCACAGAAAATTTGATGAGAATCGGTCCACCCGTTTCGGAGGAGTATGCAGACGAATTTTATATATAAGATATTATCTAACATACATTTTACAAACCTCTTTACAATATTACTGCAAATAAACCATAATATTATTATATACTTCATTCCACATCCTTTCATTTACTTGCACTTTAAGCAAATAAGGAACATATTTAAATAATAAAATAACAGCGAGCACTGCCGAGTACACGTGTCAGAAGTGAAACTTCTTTGGCAAGATTCAAAGATACAAAAATCGTCGCCTTACTCCATGACGTGACGGTATTGCCATGACGCGATCTTGAAATTTTAAAGAAGCGTCTAAAGAAGAAACATCTTATCAGAATTGGGTCTACACTGCCAATATTTGTTCTAAACTTTTCCAGAGTAACCATTTTGTTTTACTTTGCTCGTATTTTATCACACTTCGAATAAAACGTAATTTTAGATATTAAATACTTTTTAATGGGCTCATTTTACCCTTTTTGTAACTTTTTCAATTTGTTTTAACGTGTGACATTTTTGGACGTGAAATAAGAAGGGAATTATTACATTAGGCAAGCATTAGGCACATTGAAATGGCTTGAGTTATATTTAAGTTTGTGTATGTAATATCCTTATTTATGTGCCTCTAAAGTACAGTAACACTAGCTGATTTAGTAAATGATAGGATATTTTTAGTGAATAATGTTTGATTTAATATTAAGGGCTGATTTTTGAATCCTTGGTTAAAACTTATTCTTCGAATAATGTATAAAACTACCATTTTAAAAACGTATTCTAACTGTCCGTATAAATTGACAGTTCTCGTGACATTTTAATATTATCGTGTAATACTTTATTGGACGGATAAGTTTTAACCAAGCATTGAAAAATCGGCCCTAAATATGCAAAAAGAATAACAACTTTACGTAGATATCGAATAGTATAAGGGTGCATTTAGACCAAACGAACATAGAGCTAGAGCAAGAGCATTATTTCGTGATGTTTTAGTGTAAACGAAGACTCGTATTCAGTGTGGTTCAGTATTAGAACATTGCATAGAATCTCTTCGCACGCACTAAGAACAACGAACGGATGCTCTACGACTGTTTACACTTAGAATTTGACATAATGGGGTTAAAATGAGCATTCGCTCGTTTGGTCGTCTAAATGCAATAAGACAATATTATATCGATTGATGTATAGATACATTTTATAAAAATAGTTAGACAAATTATCATTATTTTTGGTTCGGGAATCTATCGATATTATAATTAACTAGATTTCCGCCCGCGGCTTCGCCCGCGTTTTCAAAGGAAAACCCGCATAGTTCCTGTTCCCGTGGGATTTCCGGGATAAAACCTATCCTATGTGTTAATCCAAGTTACCCTCTATATGTGTGCTAAATTTCATTGTAATCGGTTCAGTGGTTTTTACGTGAAAGAGTAACAAACATCCATACATCCATACATCCATACAAACTTTCGCCTTTATAATAGTATTAAGATCGATTGATCTATAGCTACATTTTATAAAAATAGTTAGACAAATTATCATTTTTTTTGGTTCAGGAATCTATCAATATTATAATTAATATTATTTACCATTTTACATTGAAATACAAACGTTTGTCACATAAATAACAATGTAAATAAATTAAAACAATATCACATACAATCGCTAGAGCAATATTTCAATGTATTCGCAAGCCGCAGAAATAGCAATTAAGTAATACAAGCCACTCTAATTGTTTTCGACTCATTTAATTGGTAACGTTGTATAAATATATATTTTATTTTATAGCACAATATATCTTGGTTGTGGCAATTTGTTTGATGCTGTTTTTTTTAACATTTCCAATAAAAATTTAAAATTAGCTAGGTGAGCTTGACGCACATAAATGATATACAGATTAAAATATTACTATATTAAATGGTATAAACATCATTGTGTTAATTATTATTTATTGTTTTGTATTTTAATACATTTTTTTTATACTTGGTAGTTTATTCTATCAAGACCAATAATTGTAAATTTTAAGTAGAATTATAAAGTTTGTATGTGATATTATTTTTTTTATTTCTGTCTCTTTATTTCGCTTCTAGTCTTGAATCAAACGAAGTCGAATATTTTTTTATCATATTTGTGCGGAACCCGCAGATATTATTGCACTGATCGGTTTTTTATTGTCTTTCATATATAAATATAAATTATATTATTATAAAAAATAAATTTAAATTACCATAATATTATAGTAGTAAGTGAATTAACGTTAGCAGGTGAAGCCACGAGGCGCAACTAGTTCTATATTACACCATTATATAAAGCAACAGATGAAGAGAAATTTAAAACAGAAAGCTGTTAAGTTTTTATCATAAATTCTTTGAGGAAGAGAAATGGGTTTTTAAATGAACCGTTTTCTGAAACAGCTCGCTATTTGAGACTTCAAATACAATTTACATTAAGAATTAAAATTTACATATTAGAATAGTTATTAGAAGAAAAATAGTTTATACGTAAGAAAGTTCTATAAGAACTTATGTACATATTTATAGGAAAAATTATTCATACAAATTTTAGCTCCTACACATACAAAATTTCGAATTAAAATCGTTCGACTATAAAGCCAGTTATTAATAATAAGGTACTGAATTCCAGTTTTTCTTCTCTATGAGCTATAATTGTTGTATTACTTAGAAAATGTACTTAATAATCTATCTAACACGAAATTACATTTTCTCGGCAAAATAAACTTCCTTGATTAATGACGCCATTTATTATTTTAGTCACATCTGCGCCTCTTATTTTGTCGCGCCAAAAATCTTATCAAGGTTAATTTTAGAGAACGAATGAAGTTAGTACAGATGGCAAATTAATTTATAAGAAAATCATATTATTATAAACGTGAAAGTTTGTAAGTATGGACGGATGTTTGTTTGATACTCTTTCACGTAGAAACTACCGGATGAATTTAGATGAAACTGTATAGGAATATAGGTTATACATCAGAATAACAGATGCGCTATAGAAATACTGGACTTTGCACGCGGATTCATCCACGGGTGAAACCGGGTGGCATAGCTAGTAAGAGTATACATAATATGAAGACTACATTAATGAAAATACGATAGGAAATAAGAAAAAGTGCAAAATAACATCACTTGCAGAGTGTTAAGGTTCAAAATTTCGTGCTATGGGAAATCTCGACGCAAAAACATACTGATATTTTATAATCATGCTTTATCTATGACCTTTTGATATTGATATTATTAAATATTTTTACTTCTGCATGACTATGAGGTTCTTGGAAAAGATAGATAGATAGATAAGATCGCAAACATTGCTCTTTTAAAAGTAAAAAGTAAAAGTAGAATGATATATCCTTCTTTTAATAATTTTTTCCCTTCACTACAGTACTTTATTTTATGGCATGTAATTTTTAGTTCATCACATTTCATATTTCTTCATAATATTTTTTAATTTAATCATATTTTAATACGATTATATCTAAAAATGTATTGTTTTAAATTTATTTGAAGTTTCACACAAAGTTTCATTTATTCGCCTCAAATTAATTCCCAAATTATATCAGAGCGCTATCTATAACGTCTAGAACTTTCTAGCCCTTTCAGTTAAGCTGAAATGGTTAAGCCTCAAACCCAACGTATGAAGATGAATGGGTTAATCCTATTCTAAGGCTTTGTAGAGTGTTAATGATATTAACTTGATAAATGGCATCGCTAAGCAATTAAAGTTGCGTGTTGTTAATTAATTTTGTAGATTTTTGTGTCTGAGACATAAAATGTTCTAAAAATTAGCGTGTGGAAAATTTTCAGATATCTTTACTAATATAAAGCTGAAGAGTTTGTTTGTTTGTTTGAACGCGCTAATCTCATGAGCTACTGGCCCCATTTGGAAAATTATTTCAGAGTTGTTCAATTATTCAGACTGCTAAAAATAATATATTATTTGACCCGAGGAGATCTGCAAATAAATCTTGGATTGACGGAGATTACGGTTAAATAGTAATTAGGATTTTCTTATTTCTAGTCATTATGGATCTTCTTAATTGGAATTTCTTACCAAGGTAATTTATTCTTATAGACTTGAGATACTAATTTTATTACAATTTCAATATTATTTATAATGAATTTGCGTTGTTTTTTGTTACAAATTATATTTTTTTTTTTACTTTTGAAACTCAGAATTGCACTAGATAAAAATATTATATCGAATTTCCGTAAATTTTGTGATTATGAGGACTAAAGATAAAGAATAATTCATTTATTTATGTTAATTCAGTTAAATTAATTTTAAAAAGTTATAATAAATTAATATCTTGCACGACGGTAAATTTGAATTTAACTCTATATTTATATGCATATAAGAAACATAACACTTAACCTAAAAAAATAATAATAGAGACCAAAAAGAAACAAAAAGCATTTAAAAACAATAATTTATTGTATGTACACACATTTGACAGTATCATTAATCAAATTAAATATGTGGTGAGCCGTAGTACTTTGTGGTCATTGTTTTAATATTAATAGTCATAGGATGTCTGTAACCGATATATTGAAAAATAAATGAATTTAAGTAACTACTACTACTACTAACTGCTTGTCCCTGGCTTTGCCTGCGATGTCAAGAAATATAATGCCTTTGTAACTTGGTAAAGCTGTAATGTGCTAAATTCTAATGGTAACAGAAAGTAACATCGGACTAGGAGTTTTTCAGTTAAAAAAAACGAAGAAAAAAAGAAGTCACGTGTCAGAAGTGAAACTTCTTTGGCAAGATTCAAGGATCGCAAAATCGTCTCCTTATTTTATGACGAGACGGAATTGCCATGAAGCGACCTTGAAATTTTACTCAACGCGCCTGAAAAAGTTTCACTTGAATAAAAAATGTAATTTTTTATTATATTTTTTATAAATTTTATCTAAAGCATTGTAATATTTTCACTCCATGTTTTTCCGTTTGTTTATCGAGATACAGAGCTAAATTATTACAAAAATATTGATAGCGTGATCCAAACCCATCAATGCTTTATTAATTTCCGCTACCTATTATAGACTAGAGTAGATAATTTTTGAAACAAAAAAAAATCGCAGTCGGATGAAACCCATTAGAAAAGGAGGGGAATATGATGAAAATTAAAGGAAAAATAAATTACGGTCAATCCGAGTTCGGGAAAAGGGAGGGGGGAACTTTTAAGAGAAAAAAATGGTTTCTCTTGATTTCCGACAAAACTACAAGTCCTACGGAAAAAAGTTCAATGGCAAAGTTGTAGATAATAAAAAGATCTACACCTTTTGTATTGACAATTTTTTCACATAACCTCAAAATTTAGGTGAAAAATTCAAAAAACCAAGTTTTTGGTTTTTTATTTATATCTACTTCAAAATTTATTTTTTTTCTACGAAATTTGGTGGAAACTTGCTTTATTATGTCCCAAATACACTGTAATTTATTTGACTGAAAATATTAATTTTTTCGCCTTATTTTGAATTAATACCAAAAAAACAACCTAATTTTCAATCGAAAAGTCACCCGTCAAAATATCAGCTTTTTTCAAAAACTTGGGGAGCCTTTTATTCATTGAAATCTCTACTTTCATATGGTGTAAAAAAAATAAACATTACCATAGTAAATGTTCTCAGAAAATGCATACAAACAGTGTGAAAATGAGCTTTTACTAAATCAGGCACACTTCTCAAACTACCTGAAATGTTTTTATCGACATCATTTTGCTTTTGAATATGCTGTAAAATATTATACTTAGAACAGATAATTTTTTTTCTTTTGAAATATTACCGAAAAGCCGATACAATAGAAGATATAGAGTTCGAGAAGTGTGCCTGATTTAGTAAAAGCTAATTATGACACTGTTTGTAAGCATTTCCTGAGAACATTTACTATGGTAAGGTTTATTTTTTTACACCATATAAAAGTAGAGATTTTGATGAATAAAAGGCTCCCAAAGTTTTTGAAAAAAGCTGATATTTTGACGGGTGACTTTTCGATTGAAAATTAGGTTGTTTTTTTGGTATTAATTCAAAATAAGGCGAAAAAATTAATATTTTCAATCAAATAAATTACAGTGTATTTGGGACATAATAAAGCAAATTTCTACCAAATTTCGTAGAAAAAAAATAAATTTTGAAGTAGTTAAAAATAAAAAACCAAAAACTTGGTTTTTTGAATTTTTCACCTAAATTATGAGGTTATGTGAAAAAATTGTCAATACAAAAGTTGTAGATTTTTTTATTATCTACAACTTTGCCATTGAACTTTTTTCCGTAGGACTTGTAGTTTTGTCGGAAATCAAGAGAAACTATTTTTTTCTCTTAAAAGCTCCCCCCTCCCACTTCCCGAACTCGGATTGACCGTAATTTATTTTTCCTTTAATTTTCATCATATACCCCTCCTTTTCTAATGGGTTTCATCCGACTGCGATTTTTTTGCACTTTTTATTATTTTTAAAGGGATCTACCCCCGTGTATTAGTAAATTAACAATTTGACTTGTTTTATCAATCAACCTAGATGAAAATAATATGAAGTTAGTAGCTATGCAAATAAGTTAATATTAATTCAATCAAATTAAAGATTTTAAACGCGACTTATTCATTGTATTATTATTATATTATTATTTTTATTCCGACGTTTCGCACACATTGCAGCGAGCGTGGAATCAATTTCTAAATGTATGATAATATTATAATACTCGTATAAAATCACACACAAAAAAAAACAATCATTTTATTTACTATCGAACCATGACCTCTTTGATTTAACTGATCTCCTATTTTAAACATTATAATATCGACCACTTAGCAACTAAACATTTAGTACGATATTATTTTAACATACAAACGTTAGTTACTCGATGTACGATATTATATTTTATTATCTTAACCCAACCCTTCTATATATAACAACGCCTAAAATTCTGTGCCTCCAGTGAATAAGGGAGTAAGACGAGTTATTCCCTTTGGTTATTATTGCACCATTGGATTCAGCTCGTCAAAATACACAACATATCAAAAGGTCATATCTCTAGCTGCGTCCTAACCCATTTTTTCGAATGACCCAAACGGTATAAGTAGGGTGTGATTAACGGTATAAGTTACCTTATCCATCATTTTAGGCAATCGCAAAGGAACTATTCGTCTCGAGTCAAAAGTACCCACGAACACAAAGACGTATGTGTAGTTATACTTTTTGAATAAAGACTTAATTCATTTTGTTCCATCAGTCCTAACACTATTTTAGTATAAACGCATTTGTGTCATTTTTCTAACATGAGCATAAAGGAACAACTCTTTTAGTGTCATTGGTTCAAGTGACGACATGAGACAGTTTGGCATTATTGCCGTGTTGATATTGGTCTATTAATTGAATACTGCACGGAAACAACACACACTATTCCTTATTATTTTTAAATAGTTTTTTCAATAAATCTGCAACAACAAATCTTTATATTTTTAAAAAAAGGTATTTATCAGTTAACTTGGGATACTAATATATTTCTATGGAAATTAACTATTTTTTGCAATAGATATTAAAAATACAGTTAACACATTAAGTGCATTTAATGATATTATACTCTTTGTTTATATAAATACAGAACGATAATTGAATCATCTAAAAAAAAACAACAAAAATGTTAAACTTATATTTTCTTCTTATAATTGGGTAAGTTTTTAAAAAATAACTCGTTTTTAATCTTTTTTTTTTAATTATCTAACTACAATAATCAAGACAATAATACTCTTCTAATACTATAGTCTATAATAGTCGCATAAAAAAAAGTATTTATAACCAGTCTTGACAATTATTATGAATATCGTTTTCTCCGCATATAGTTTTAGCCACTGTGCTTTGGTGATTTGCCTTTTTTATAGGAAAAAATCCGCAATATCGATACTTCTTTGGTCCTGCATTTTTGTAAACATTTTATGGATACTCTGGTACCACATATTTTGAAAAAATTGGGCTTTTGTCACGTAGAGTCTCTTCAAAGTGCGTGCCACAAGTCGTATTTGCATCCAAGGCACCTTCAAATCTATGCTTAATTTTTTCATAAAATCTTTGCGGCTCATTGTATTTTCTTTATTTATCTACATTATTTTAATATCATATGATATAGAAATTGTTAAAATTCTATACCATGCCGTAAAATATCGCCACTGACCACCTATAACTTTTCCTGTATTAACTGAACATACAGGAATATGGTTTTCGGGCTTCTCTTATCTCTTTATACTGCTTGTATCCTTGTTGTATCCTATTGAGGATACACATTGGTATACCACCATGACATTGTGGCGTTGCCACTTTTATTATCTATATTTTATTATCTGTGGCGTTCCGAAACGGAACGCACTTGATCGAATTTTAAATTGATTCGACGATTAATTTTCACTAGAACAATATTAAATACCAATACTCAATGATTGTCTCCTGCTAACCTGTACAGACTAGACTCATTGTGGTGACTGGTGAAACACTGTATAGCATAAACAACATAGTACTGTATTATTGAAAGATCGATTAAAGGTTTACTTTACAATCTACGACTTTCATTATACATGGGTAACAAAACCCCATAACATATTCGGTTTTACTCTGGACAACATCTTCAGCCACCCAATCCCCTTGCTTGAAGTCCAAATCCAGCGGAGGACAATAATCGTCATTTACTAAAATTGAAGGTTTTTCGTCCTAGTATAAAAGTTGTCTGGATTCCATTTTATACTCAATTTATAGTATAATACTATAGATATCATGTGAAACGTGACTTGGAAAAAAATTATTCAAATAAATCACAAAATAAAAATTTGAAACAATCTTAAAAGTTACGAAAAGCCTAATTATACGTCAAAATGACGCACAACATCCTCTTTACAACCAAATTGCGGAATTTACCTGGATGAGCCAACTATGTACTGCTAGGTCTAGACGGCTAATATGTTGGTTCTGGATTTTGCAGCGATTCGATGGTAAATATAGAAGAGTTCATACGTCAAATTAACGTAGATTGGACTTCTAGGGTTAAATGCATAAATACCTAAATTTTGTTTTGTTTTTATTATCTAATAACGATAAAAAAACCCGTTTATTTCATTCGTTTTTCAAGCTACGTGCATAGTTTTTCCACTAAAATGCCTCAATTGAGTCATAAAGTACACAAATTTCAAGCATAATAAGTCACATCATTTCTATAAAACCAAAACTGGCAATAATATAAGTCGTGTTGTGCGATTATGAACATAGTGCATAAGGGCATAAGTCGTTATATTGCAAAGAGTAAAAAAAAAGTATGTGAATACATTGAGTTATTCCATGAAGTACTCGTTCATAAGGCCACAACTACAAAAAAACACGAAAAAAGTATATTTATGGGGTTGTTACAATATGTGTTCATATGTAAAAATATAGTCTAACATCATATCTTACACATACAAGCTTAAAATTTTGAATTAATAAAGATTTAGTATTGATATATAGTTTTTTGTCTCTCCTGAAAAGTGCTGTTTTTGAGTTATTCCCTTATTCACTGGAGGCACAGAATTATGCAAATGATTCTCTATTTGTTTTACTAAAATAGTTAACTCTATGAATAGCATAATTTAATTAAAGTCCTTTTATTAAATAGCTTTTACCTTTGAAACTTCTCAAATAATCTATATACCTATCTTCTTCTTATATATAAAAATGAATCGCAAAATGTGTTGGTAAGCGCATAACTCGAGAACGGCTGAACCGATTTCGATAATTCTTTTTTTATTATATTCCTTGAAGTACGAGGATGGTTCTTATGTAGAGAAAACGTAAACATGTACCACGGGCGAAGCCGGGGCGGACCGCTAGTAGTTATATAAAAATGAAACCCGTTTTCCTTGGTCACGGCATCACGCGTGAACGGGTGGACCGAGTTCGATAATTCTTTTTTTATTATATTCCTTGAAGTACGAGGATGGTTCTTATGTAGAGAAAACGTAAATATGGGCAAACCACGGGCAAAGCCGGGGCGGACCGCTAGTATAACAATAATTTAGAGGTACCAATAATGTCATATTAACATTAGGTACATTTTTTTCTATGTTTTTATCACAGTTTCAGTAGGTTGTCTAGAAGAGATTGTTCCATAGCGACGAGACTTGCATTGTATTGAATGGAGGGCTTTCATTCATTTTCATTTGTTATGAGAAAATAGAAAAATGTGAACACTTTAGTGATATAATAGATAAATGAGATCACGCCATTACCTAGTTATCCAATAATTACATTTTGTCATGCGATTCCTCAACTTATTTTAACTGACACTCGCTAGTTGTAAATAAGTGTTTTTTATCAAAATAAAATTATAGTATGATAATCGATATAACCTTCTATATTCATTATTCAAATATTATAAAATTTTTTGATTAAAAAAATATTAGAATTTCGGTAAATAAAATTATAAATGGAAATAAACATAACTAAAGTTAACATCTATTTAATGTTTTGTTTGTTTGAACTCGCTAATTTCAGGAGCTGTGGAACTGAATAATTTATTTTATGTCGAAACGTCCATTTATTGAGGTTTTCTTTTAATACAGACTTCGTGAAAACATTAGAAGACAGAACAAAGAGGGCAAAGCTTACAATATCACGACACCAACAAAATCTTTACCCTACAAAGCTTGTGAAACAATCACATACACAAAAACCTTCATGTCCCTTCCATAATCGAGTAATAAATAAAACAAGATAAATTCACGCTGAATTCAAAGATACTCGAGTGAAGTCAGGGGTAAAAGCTAGCTTGTATCGGCTTTATGGTTAACGTTAAGCGGTAATACAGAGCTAACGCCTACTGCACAGGCGGTGTTAAAAATGTGGCCATGGACTACGCGTTTTTTAATATTATGTAGTTCCTTAAAAGTAAAGGTACATAACTAACGAAACAAGATTTAAATATTATTAAGTTATTTTGAATTTTTTCTTCATTTGGAAGGTTTGGAATTAAAATTTTAAATCAAAAGCAAGAAAGCGTTTTATGTTATTTATTAATAAATTTGAATTCATTAAGTGTGACTTGAGAGTCTCAACTCTACCATATTGTTACGTTACCTCTAATCTTAAATCAATTAAGTTTAAATATACGCGATTTATCTTGAGTATGGCATCTTGAGTATACTCGTAAAATACTTGTTAAAATATCAATAATCTTTTCATTAGTTATTACTTTTAAATCTTACTTTTCTACGTCTTATAAACAAAGCCGTATTTAGTTAAAAATACCTACTTTAGTAAGGAATAGATCAAACAAACGCTAAACTTCAAACGCTCACTTCATAGCCCAACACTAACCCGTATGTATTGTTTTATCTTTTTCATTTTCCATTTGAGTGAGCGAGCCAAATAGATTTCCCGATTTTGTGATGGGAAATTTATAAAGGTCGAAGGATATTTAGTTGAGGTAATCGAAATACGATAGGTGCCTTTATGTTAAGAAAACTAAGGTTTCTTGCTATTTTGCTTGTATTTTACTCGTTTATAGGGTAATCGAAAACACTTGCCTTTGGCTCAGCGAATCGATTTTTGTTATTTAAAAACTGCTCAAGCGCTACGTAATATTGCTTTTATTTTTTATTCAAAGTCAAGCCGGGCTAAACCGTATAAGTTTTGTGTTCAATGATATATTTAGAAACTTTTCATATAATACTCACTGTCCTCCCCAGCTACGCCCGTGGTACATGTTTGCGTTTTCCCTCCATAAGAACCATCCTTATGGAGTATTATAAAAAAATAATTAACGAAATCGGTTCAGCCGTTCTCGAGTTTTGCGCTTACCAACACGAGTTTGGTGATTCATTTTTAGTATATAGAAGATTAACAAAATATTTTTAGGAATAAAAGCTAATTTCCAGACATGTATTTATTTTTAGAGACGCGTTAAAATAGTCATATTACATAGCAGCTAGAGTAAATAATATAGTTGCTATTAACCACCAGTTTACCACAATTTCTTAACGCAGTTTCTACATAGAACAGCCGGCAGTAAACTTTTTAAACTTTACAATTCATATATTATAGCTTTTTATATGAATTATTTTTAATCTTCTTATATATAAAAATGAATCGCAAAATGTGTTGGTAAGCGCATAACTCGAGAACGGCTGAACCGATTTCGATAATTCTTTTTTTATTATATTCCTTGAAGTACGAGGATGGTTTTTATGTAGAGAAAACGTAAATATGTACCACGGGCGAAGCCGGGGCGGACCGCTAGTTTTTCATAAAAAACGAATACGATTAACCGGACTGATAGAAGCATAAGAAGTAACAATTATTACCCCTATATTTCTAACAATACTACCTTTCCCAGCCTCTCGGGAGGAATCTTAGAAAATTTACAACCCATTGAGATCAAGCGTCTTTATATCTAAAGATATTCAGCGAAAAATCACAAAATTCCGTTCAAAAAAGTCACATTCTGAGCCAAAACACGTTCGAAGCTACGGATAATCGTGCCATTACGAAGATATCGCTAGGAGAGGCTTGGCTAATAATTTCTGGCAGAATCTACGCTTTCACCGCCTTTGAAAAACTGAGGTTTAACACATAAGTTATATTATTATTGGAAGGGTTATAGGTAGGATACCTACATGAGACATCCTGTAAGGATTTTTAACATAATATTTTTTGACGTGATAACGTCTTATAATTCGATAGAGCCGGTTGCACACATGAAAAAACATGACTCATGCGGCGTTACCTCGCTCTGAGGCGTTCCATGAAGGCTTGAAGTGCAAGCGAGAGCGCGGAACGAGCGACAAAGAAGCACAATCGGTCTTAAGACGTTGTCACGTTCAACTATCGTCAGTAAACCGACTTTACAGACTACCAATTTTTTAACAAAAAACTAAATCACGTACAAATTATCAGAACTGAAAAGCACCTTTTAATTACAAAAATAATTATCAAGATCTTTCCAATTGTAATACCGACAACCATATTTTTTTCTTTTTATACTTTTTATTGTTACTTTTAAGGAACTGCATTTTATAGTACAGATTTTTAAAGAAACATAATTCTCTTGTTCTACTTTTATTTACTTATGTTTAGATGTTGAAGTGAAACTTCTTCAGGCGTGTTGAGAATAAAATTTCAAGGTCGCGTAATGGCAATACCGTCTCATCGTGGAGTAAGGCGACGATTGTGGCTTTAAATTTTGGCAACTGCACACACGCTCTTTTATTATATTTTAAAACTAAAAAGGTATATAAATCTGTCAGCTGGTTAAACCGGGTCAGCTCCACTAGTGTCAGTTATTATCAACATTGCACACATCAACGCGTAACAGAATTTATAACCTAGTGTTTTATAAACTGACATATTTTAAAGTATGATAGAATTTATTCAGTGGGATAACACACAGATGTGAAGAAAAAACAAAGAAAAGCTCTTGTAATAAAATTAAGCTTTTGTAAAGTAAGACTGTATTACAAAATATCCTTAACTTTTGCACGCCTCATAAGCGAAGCGTTGAGGTGGGTACTACTGTCACTTCGCGCAAAACATCTGATTTTTCAAACTTAAAATGTCTTTATGTATCATACATTGCACTTGTAAGATAATACATACACACACATATTAAGAAAAAACACTATTTTTAACGTTCATGATATTTTTGATGTCATTTTTGTTATTTAAACTAGTTAAAAAACAGTTTAAAAAAGTTCTGTCTTGGACGTCCGTGTGTCTGTATGTGCGGATCCTTTTTCTTGTTAACACGATAGCGACCGAAATACTTTACTAATCGAGTCTTTTTTTTTCTCTTACGCTTGAGTATGCTCAGGAATAGAACCCTTTCATTTTTCAGGGTCTGATTCGATGTGGTTTAATTGTTATTAAATAAACAAAAATAATAATTAATAAATATTTATTAAAAAAAATTATGAGGCGTGCACTTTTGGATTTTCCAAATTATTTTATAATATAAACGTGGAAATTTGTTAGTATAGGTGGATGGACATTTGTAAGTGTTTCGCATAAAAATACTGATATTATGTACTTGTATAAAAATCTATTTTGACTATATTATTTTTATTTGTAAACTACGAAGCGAAGCCGCATTCTCAAGTTAGTTTTAAGAAAGGGAAAACGAAGATTGTCTCTTCATTTCAAGCAATAAACATTAACAATGCTGTTTGAATAACAATTGTCAAAATTACTTTCTTCCTTATCTGTTTTGAAGTGTTCGACCCTTGTTTGAATAAACTTCACAGTTGGTAGGTATATAATAATAAATGAAGTAATCCTTCTAAATAAGCCCTTTATTTTACAATTATTTTATTTCTTTTCTAACCATATTGGAGGAAGGTATGACATTGTTACAATACACGAAATTTGTTGTGCCTCGCGGTTTTACCCGCATTGCTCCGCTCCTTGTCTTAGCGTGATGATATATAGTTTATAGCCTTCCTCGGTAAATGGACTATCCAACAGTGCAATACATTTCAAATCGGATCCGTGGTTCCTGAAATTAGCGTGTTCAAACAAACAAACTTTTCAGTATATATTAAGCTATTGCATAGCTTCTATCGCGGGCCTTGAGCGTGGGGACCGAATTCAGAAATTCCGTAACGAAAATACCTCACGCTCCCCACTCCGACGGGCTCGGAGGTGTGGCTTGAAGGCATGCTATGCAATAGCTACCGCGGCAGTCCCAATAGAAATGCATATTAAAATGGTGTGTTTATTAAATATACTTCCTTCAAAAAAACATTGCATTACATAGAACAAAAGACCGTTGTATCGACATATGTAAGGTAAAACCTCCAGTCAATATTATCTTACTTGAACTGAATTCAAAGCTGAATCTTAGTTTACACGTCTATCAGAACCTACGGAATAGACATGACAGCGTCTATCGCTTGTCTTTACTTCATGTTGTAAATTAATATTGGATATAGTAGTATAGTTATATATTTTGTGTGGTAGTAGATATTTGGCTCTATGGCTCTATATAGAAAGTTTTATTTATGTATGTATGGATGATAAAAACTGTTCGAAGTCTAACTCGCGAGTTTGTAAAATATCGCCAAATTGTGTGAAATTTGCTTGGATTTAAACGTACGTTAGATAGTAATTGTACGGTGACATTTACGTTATCACTCGCCATAAAAACTATTTCTGTAGAATTTTCTTGTCTTCGAATGTTTGTTATTTAATTCGTTGTGCACGCATGAAATAACTTGAATTTAACCCACACATTTGCAGTAAAGAAACGTTTAATTTATTTAATTTTTTCTTCCCATTCACACTCCAAACCTTACAAATGTATTTGATTGGTAGAAATCATAATAATCTACTAATTTTGGTATAATTTACAATAATCTGCATTCAAATAAATATTCATCTAGCTTACACTGCTCAATTCGACACCCACACAATAGAAACTGGGTCGATTGCGCTCAAGTACCACCATTTGAAGGGATTTACCTCGACTCAAAGCTTTCTCAATTTTGAGTGTACTCAGTGCAATATGGTAGAATGAATCCCACTAATGTAATAGTATGAACGTATGTTTGATAGTCTTAAATAAAGTAGCTTGTTTAGGTACTACTCTATTAAAAAGTGCTGTTAAAGTTTTCAGTTGCACTTCCCTGCGAAATTTGTTGAACCGAATTAGGTGTTTGATAAGCAGACAGATTATGCAAAGCTCTATGTTCAAAAACGAAATCGTGTTTTGGTTTATAAAAATTATTTTTATTTAGTTAATTTCTATTTTTTTGTCTCTATGGTTCGAATGGTCTTTATTTTTTTGACATTCGCTTCGATTCTCGAATGTAGATACAAGCATGTATTTCATTATCTGTTCTATTATTCAATAAGATTTCCATAACTACTAACTAAAATATAAAAAACTAGCGGTCCGCCCCGGCTTCGCCCGTGGTACATATTTCGCAATAAAAGGTAGCCTATGACCCTTCTCAGTGTCTAAATATTATCTGTGCCAAATTTCATCAAAATCGGTCCAGTAGTTTATGCGTGAAAACCATACATACATACAAACCTTTCCTCTTTATAATATTATTATAGTATAGAAATATATATAGTAACTTGCCTTACGTCTAAATATACATAAAAATATATCAACTTCCTCTACGTCTATTCGAATTAAGTGAACACTTCATTTTAGTTTTGCCTCAAGGCACAAGGAGTAACGTAAAATTACCTTGTATATCCTGCAGCTAGTCGTAATATGATTACGAGTATTACTATTACGAATTACGGATCTTTGAATTACTGTATTGTTGGGAAAATTGATTTATGTTAGAGAAACTTTAAATTAACTGTTGGTGTAATTTAATATATCGTTTTGCTACGTATATCAAATAGTAATTAAAATATTCTAAACATATAATATTCAAATATAAAAGAAAATAAATGCTTTTCAGTAAGAAATATTAAGAGCCTATTAATACTAATGCCTATATTATTTATTATTGTAAGGCAATTGGCAGGTAGATCCTGTTAAACATTAGTATAAAAATTTTCCAACACAAACGGTACTGTAATTTTTTCATAAAAACCTAAAATTATATTATATTTACATTATTTAACAAAAACTGTAAAAAAACATTTTCTAGAACTGAAAGAAAACCTAAATACCACAACAAGAAACACATAAAAATAACTTTAATATGTACGTTTTTTTTAATTTTCCAGTCGTATACTTCATCCATGATTAAGAAAGTTTAATCTCAGTTGATCTCAACTTGACACAAAAATGTTTTTAAAGCTTTTCATATCACACTCTGATATCACAGGGATTATTACAAAGCTTGAAGTTATATTGTTTTTCAACCGACTTCAAAAAAGAAGGTTCTGAATTCGATTTCTTATGGGTTTTGTAATCTCATAACTTTCGACTGGATGAATCGATATTTACTTTCGAAGCGATACTTCTATAGGTGCGTTGGCAGTAAATATCATGGTCGCATCATGGCCATACCTTCACGTCATGGAGTAAGGCGATGATTTTAGTATCTTTGAATCTTGCCAAAGAAGTTTCACTTCTGACACATGAGCTCGGTACACACGCTCTTTTTTATTTAAAAGGTAATTAATGTCTTTTTATCCAGTTCTGGCCATTTAAAGTTTGTTTAGTTTTTTGTTATACCTACCTAAATGAATTATTTATTTCAGACTAGCTTTCCGCCCGCGGCTTCGCCCGCGTTTTCAGAGAAATACCCGTTCCCGTAGGATTTCCGGGATAAAACCTATCCTATGTCCTCTCTCGGGTATTAAAATATATTATCTATACCAAATTTCATGCAAATTGGTTCAGTAATTCAGGCGTGATTGAGTAACAGACAGACAGACAGAGTTACTTTCGCATTTATAATATTAGTATGGATTATTCAAATAATATGCTGTATTAACTGAGAAATATATGATAAAGGTACTTCGATTTCTATTTAATTATCAACAATAGTAATTCAATAATTCCTTATAATAGAATAAATATACCTTAATAATGCGAACCCATATAAATGCTAATTAATGAAATAAAATATAATTATCGAAGTATTGTTCTCATCTTGGATAAATTTTTTATTGAGTTTAAGCGTCTTAGCGCTCGACTAAATGAAAAGGTATCGATTTCATTTTATTATAAGTATACAATTTTAAAAGGTTGGGTTGTTAAAAGGCCTTTAAAAAAGGAAATAAGACCATTGGAAATTATTGGTTGATAGACCGATGCCTAAATTCAGAAATACTGAGAAATAGAATGTATATTTTTTTTTATTTTGATATGGTACTATGTATTTAGTATTTACCTGTATTAGGTTATACATGTATACTTACACGATAAGCCGCAACACAAACGAAGATTATTTGAATTTATAAATTTGAGAGCCTGTCTTTATTAGATCTGAAACGGATGAACCAATTTAAGTGCGGTTTTGTAATCGATTGTCCGTAAATATTGCTTGAAATTTTTGACTCAAATAGCTGTAATATCTAAGGCTGTAATTGTCTGAACGATAATTATTACATTTGTACCTATTTATCATTAATTAAACATTTTATAACTTTTAAACTTCCATCAAAAACCTGTCATATTTCAGAATAGAACTAAGTAAGCAAATTATATAATGCGGTGAGATCGGTCGTAAGTTAACTTACTAGCAAAGGCTTAATGGCCGGAGTACTTAGACTGAACTTAACTCTAAATCCGTTGAACTAAGTTAAACTTGCTAATGAATCTTAGATCCGCACGATCACTTGAATTCTAAGCTGCATTCAAAGAAATGTGCAATTCGAAGACTTGATTTACAGTTAATACTTTTTTTAACTTACTAACAACTTCGGTTGAACTTGTAAAGCAATTGAACAAGTTGAATACATTTTCAAAAATATTACTAACCTATTGAAAATAGCTTGAAAAATATAACAAAGCTAAAAAGATAAGTATTTTCCATATATTTTTATAAATTTCATATTATCAATTTCATATATTTTCAATAATTTCATATATATTTTCAATGGCTTTTCACTTTACATTTTTTTTTCTGAGATAAATTACAAGACAGTACTAATATGTTTTCTTTGAGTGTCAAATATTTAATTCAAAAAGAACTGATCGTATCTAGATGTAATTTTGTATAGATATCAATATAAAAAGGAAAACTGCAGGCTTAACTTCAGCTTCTATGTATGTATTTATTATAGTAGCTAATTATGATTATAAGCATCAAAATATTTGAATTTTCATGCACACGAGAAGCCTATTTTACATTTTATTTGCATTTAGTACTCTTGATGGATCGTGTAAAATCTTCCCAGTAAATAGGTCAAGCAAAATATATTATACAAGTTAATGAAACCGGTCAAGTTAAGATTAGCCTGTTTAATATGACCGGGGTCTTCTATACAAATGTAGTAAGAGAGATAAAGATTAATTTGTAATAATCTCTATCTATATCCGTTTCGTGTTGTCACGGCATCACGTGTGATCGGGTGAAACGATTTCGATACTTCTTTTTTTATTATGTTCCTTGAAGTACGAGGATGGTTCTTATGTATAGAAAACGTAAATATGTACCACGGGCGAAGCCGGGGCGGATCACTAGTAATATATAAAAATGAATGCCTATTTCCCTTATGGTTAGGGAGCCAGGTGCAAATTTGGTTCATTATTTCCTCTCAAGAGATAATTCGTCAGACGCATGAGAGTATAGTATTATAAAGCCTCGTGAACGTCAGCTGGCGCTCGGTTGGGGGGGTGAGTTGTTGTAGCCTCCCACGCACATGGGAAAAAAAATACATTCATTCATTCATTTCCTCTCAGCTAAAAATTTGTCAAATTGTAGCTAACCCAATATCTCAACGAAAAAAAATAGTCAGCTGGTTACAACATGGTGATACGTCAGCTGGTGTCTCGAACATGAAAGTTAATATTAAAGAAAAATTTATTTTCCGTTATTTCCTCTCAAACAAGAATTTACCTGATGATAGCTTATATGTAACTGTGGATAAATATATATGTCAGCTGGCTGTACCTTGGTGGAAAAACCGTCAGCTGATACGGGAGGCTACAACCGCTCTTCCCCCCAACCGAGCTCCAGCTGACGTTCACGAGGCTTCATAATACTATACTTTGATGCATTTTACTAATTACCGCTTGAGAGGAACTTGGTCATAAAATCTGCTGCTGGCTCCCGGACCATTAGTCTGAACACACAAAAACTTTATTAAAATCGGTTCAGCAGTTTAAGAGTTCAAGCAGTGTACACGCACAAAATAAATACATAATATTATATAGTTCTATAATAATTAGGTCAAATTCACGCCAACAACAACCTCGAGCAGTTTTACAATAACATAGTTAGGAAGTTTTCGGTCGACCGGTGGGATTTAGAACTACGTGAATCGCATTATTCGTTGAAAGGTTTTGTATTGATGTTCTTGGTTCATTTTACTTTATATACTGCTGAGCAAAATCAGTAAGATACGTTTCATTTTTTAGATTTTCCTTATGTACGTAAAAATCGTTCACAAGTATGGTGTTAGTCTATGTATATGTAAGCATAAAATTACTACACCAATTTTGAACATTACTATAAAGTTTTTTGTTCGAAAGTGAAAATTATTCATGAGAGCATTTATTACTACTGCTGTCTGCTGAATACCTGTCCTAGACCAAAAAATCTTTATATTCATAAAATATAAAATACATAGAGATATATGCTCGGAATTCTGAGAAATGTTCATAAAAATAACAGTGTATCTGAAGATATTTCGCGCTATTTCACCAAAAACAAAGGAATATTCCAGTCATTTTGTTTTATTCAGACGGTGTGATTCCGACTCCGAGAGACGATAAATTTTGACAACCCTATACAGGTGCGGAAAAATCGTTCGGCAGCCCTGTTGTATAAACTTCTGTTCGCATACAAACTACTATTTTACTTTTGAAATAAAATATCTCATTGTAGATGTAAGTGACAGAAAATAATTGTATTTATTTCATCCATATTATTACAAAGTTTGGAATTTGAACTTTGAGCTTTTAGTACATACAAATTTAACTTTGATGTTTTATATTTTATTAAATACAACTTTTAGACTTATGGAAGGAGATTAATTATTATTATTGTGTGATTTCGGTATCGTCTCACGATTTTATTTTAGCTAACGAATAAAATGCAATCTCAGTTTTAGATTTAACAAACACAAAAACAACTGTGTGATCGATGTTATAAAATATAAATATAAAAAAAAAACATTGAGAATCTTCCATCAAATAAAAATGGATAAACACAGAGAGTAAATTAATGAATACATTTACATAATCTTGCCAATTCAAACAAAATAAATTAATTACAAAAATGATAGAGGAATCCTCATCAGAATTTTTATATTTTTCAATATAACAAAAATTACATTAAAACAACCTTATGTAATAATATTACTTGATTATCTATGCATATTATCACAAGCTTAATATTACAAGATCACACCAAAAGTCATTAAAATCAACAGATTGTACAACAGTTGTACACATCTATTATTGAGGTAGTAACTAAGTCGATTTTTTTACATTTAGAAAAGAAGACATACATATTATATTATATAATAATTTTCTTGAAAAATGTGACTAAAATTTACGCACTTGGCATTTATCGGCCATTCGTTATCCTTTTTAAGGGCTTACTTTACATTGTAAAATACGAAAGTTTCAGACCCATCGCATTACTGTCCTAAAAATAATGAGAATTTATATAATTAAGAGTGCCTTGCCGTCGGCTAGATGTAGTGGAGTAAAATTTGTATCAAACAAAAACTTACATTTTCCTCGCTCTTTGAGGCTCTTATCTTAATAAGGAAAAGAATTAGGTAATTTGCCACGATGTTTCTTATGAGAGGAAGGATGCTTTATTTTGTACTTTAAAAAATGAATTTTGTAATGAGTTACAGAGTTACATTCTTACAAATTTTGTTTTGTAACTTATATTATGTTAGCTTCGTTCCCATGTAATTGACGTCATTTTCTATTCAATACATTATATTAAAAAAGTGAACATAAATTCTATATAGTATCACATAATATTATTTATCTTAAACGTAAAATTTATTACAAAAAGTAATGTGACCGCATTTCGTATAATTTAAAAGAAATACATGGATTGACTTTTATTCGTACAAAAGCGAATCCCGAATTCCAAATACATGTACAAATATTGCAATCTATATAAAACTAGTTTTTCTACGTCAATTCGAATACAAAAGTTAAGTCGCCACACCTAATACACTTACATTTCAAAAGAAACACGTTATTTCATCATCGAATAATGGAAACCCATTACGATATAAAAACACCTATTGAAGATATTTTTTTCTTTTAGGCGGGAAAATTAAAGCAAAAATGATTTCTGAATCCGCGCCAATTCCTTTTCCATTATTACAATACACACGTAATCTCTACTGAGCTTTGATTGATCAACCGTGAAGACTTTTATAGCATCCGATACGATTCCTATTCCTCACGATATCGTCGATGTTTAATGTCTTTACTCTATACACAAGGGTTCATGGGACTCAATACTTTGTCATAATTATTATTTACAAAGCTCTTTGAGAATCACGTGTTTCAGTAGAAATTTAAAGTGATAAAATAGGATAGAAGATTAGAAAGAAGAAAGAAAGAAAGAAAGAAAATACATTTATTTTAATGTCTTGCCACACAGGAAAAAAACAGAGAATAGTAAAATACAATAAAGTTTGGAGTGCGAAGAAAACAGAAAATTATATTCAATACTGATTTTATCATTAACACATAGGGTCTGTGCAGCATCAAACATTAAAAAAGGGAACCACTCGGTGATATTCTGTGATGCAGAGGCATCGCAGCACCGGTTTTCAGTGGGCCCTCCTCGACAGTCAAAGGAACAGTGTAAATTTTTTACATAATATATTTATATAGTTAAGAGAAAGCAATAGGTATACATAAATAATTAATATATTAAAAAAAGAAAAACATATTTAACATAAATATACAATATACATAATTACATTATAATTTGTATGTTATAGAATTATAGAAACTTTACTACATATATATTGACTAGGTTGTAAGGGGAGCAAACAATGTGAAACATTTAGTTACGATGCAACTAAAGCTGGCCTACCTGCCTTATGATTAGGTAATTTTTATATTTATTTTTAAAATTAGTCACAGATTGAATGTTACGATAAGGAGGAGGCAGGTTATTCCAACATTTAGTTGCATTGTACTTAAAACTGCCTCTGAATGCGTTTGTATGAAATTTTTGAAAATACATTATATACGGAGTTGCCCTAGTATTATACCTGCTGTTTATATTACGCCCCCAAGTTATTTTATTATGGAGATACTCAGGTTTAGTAGACTTTACTTAGTAGATTACACTTAGTAGTGCAAGTCGCTTATTGCTTGGCAAACAAGTGTATTGTGAAAAATACCTCATTTGTTTTAAATTTGTATTTCCATACTCATATACTTGCTTCAAGAAAATATAAATTACATTTTCTTATATTATTTTATCTGAGGTACCTACAGGTAAATTATTATACCTACTTTGCATATTTGATAAACACGATATCGTATCGGAAGGTGTAAAACCAATAAAAGGTCACACTGAGGTGTGTAATAAGATTAGGCGTGCTTTACGAATATGGTTTTTATTGTAAAGGAAAAAAGTATTATATTGTACTATTGTATAAAAGAAACTTTCTGAATATATCTTCAATAACATACTGTATCTATAAAAGTGAAATCTGTATTATTCGCTATCATGATTTTCTATTCCAATGCATGTTTGTTCAACGAAATATTTCCTGGAATTTCTCTATATACAAATACGAAGTGAGTTGTTCTCGTATCGCAATGATACACATAATATTATTTTGATATCGTTTCGTAAATTGATTTTGAAAGTTCAATTTGAACAAGCAAGCGATCCTAGTTATTGTATTCTTTATATTAATGAAAATGCTAGTTGCTAGTATGTTTTCAGTTTTTGTATTTAGAAACTATTTGGTATTGCAATTTTTTGTTTATGAATTTCTGAAGTTGTTTAGTATTTATTTATTTATTTATGCTTTATTGCTCAAGATAAATTACAAATTGAGACTTAACCTAGGATATATTGTAACAAACGGCGGCCTTATCGCTAAATAGCTATTTCTTCCAGATAACCGGTTGTACAGAGAGAAATATAGTATTCATGTGCGTATAAAAATACTGCATACTTAGATACAGTAATTACTTAGCTCAATGAAAATTATGCAGATGTATTCTTCTACATAAAGTTATTTTCATTGTAAGTATTCTTACATTCCTACTAAATTACACACAGCAAGAAACATCATCATAGTTCAAAATTCATTTGGTATTTTTATATATTTTCCTTAATAAAATATTTAACGAAATTTTTATAATAATATTGCATAGCTTATAAAGATAATATACCTTCTCAATACATTTAAGCAAAACAATTAAGCAGTTCGTAAACAAATCATTTGTTTGGCACATAAAGGTGTGCCTCAGCTCAGCCTTCTGCGTGACCCAAATCATTTGTTTGAAAGTCAATATTAATTAATATTGACTGGAGTTTTCTTGTGTACAGGAAAATCCGTAAACGTATAGAAAATGAAGAGAAAGAAGGAAGGAGAACCTTTTTGTTTTATTAATTTACATAATTTTTTAACTTACTCCTGTGGTTTGATTTCCATAATATCGTATAGTTAAACCTACAGTTAATACAGTACTAGGTTTGAAATATTATATTATATGAAACCTGGTGATAAACAAAATAATGTTTTATTTGTTATTCAAAACATTAATTGGCTGCAAATAAAATAAAAAAAGTTACATCAAAACTCAATTAAATTAAAGTATAGATATTTTATGCGCTTTTATAAAAAAAATATGTAAATTCACATCGGTATGAAATGGCAGAGCCTTAAAACTAGTAAGATGTTTAATGTTACAAAAATACTAATTGAAAATTGAAATACAGCGAGCTTAATACCTAGTAAATCATTAGTAAAGCCACATAATTATTATAACAAATTCTTGAATTATTACACATTCTGAATGATATGAAGAAATTAACTTATTCCCCACAAATGAAAAGAATATCATAGAACATTTATTCTGTTTACATATACTGGCATTGAAGAACATAATTGTATGGCTCCATTTATAAGATATTGCTATTTATAATTTCATATAAAAAAGCCAAGAAAAGTGTTTCTTGACAGCTTTTCTTCGTAGAAAGTGCTTTAATAAATGTTAGTACCTAATTCCTAAAACTTATGGCTTAAAAGGGCTTTCAAAGAACTGTTATGAAAGAAATAAATGTTTGAAATTATTTTTGTATTTATTTTATCTTTATCCTAGAGTCAAGTATATTTAACAATAGATATTGTAGTTGATATATAAGCTTATCTACACAAAAGGCCTAGGATTAGACATATATTTGTCTATTTACTTACAATTTCATGCATATAAACAGAATATTACTATTAATAATCCCAAGAGTAAACAGATGGTTATTACAAAGCCGTGGGCTATGTAGGTTACTGTAACTTAAGCTCTATAAATATTAGATTAAGGTCATAAATATATCTTACACTTTAAATCTAGCTTCATAAAAAAAGTGAAGTCCCGTGTCCCCAAGTAGGGTAAGAGGCAGATGCATTATGCATACATCTGTTTCACTGATCGATTTTCTTTAGGGACAAGTAGGTGATCAGATCATTCTGTGTCCTGCCAGACCAAGATATTTTTTTTTCTTCGTCTCCACCGGGAGCGAACCCAGGACCCCTCGGTTCTACGCTTACGCGTTTACCACTGTACCAAGGAGGCGGTCCTCTAGCTTCATAAATTAGCCTTAAAAAATTAATATTATATCAGATACCCGGAGAGTAACCAGTCGGTTCATAAACTCAAACTCAAACATTTATTTATTCAACTAGTCTTCGTTCAGAAACTTTTCTGAATTGTCAAATACAGAAAGACAATATTTACCATCTATTAATACCCACTTATACATGTTATTCAACATTTGCTTCTTCTTGTCTTCTACTATATTGTATGAAATAGTCAAACAAATATTATGTCTGGAAAAGATCGCAGCTATAGAAAAGACCTCTCTTCTGATGTAATTTTTATTTGTATTTAAAATACTTATTTCTGTATGGTTCACAATGAAGTATTTTGAGTTAATTTACCCGCTCCCGCCTCCGCTACCGCTCGTGCCTTAACCATGCTATTTGCCAGACATCTTATGCCGTAATGTAAGCCGTGTACTCGATGGTACAATTTGCCCCTCTTAATAAGCGAAAGCTTTTAACGAACCGCATGAAACTCAGCATTTTGTATCGATGTTAAAACCGTTGTTTTTACTTGATAATGTACGTTTTTAAAGCCAATAATGAGGTACTAAGGGTCATGAGGTATCTTGCTCTATGTGTAATATTTACCTACATGTCTAATTAAAATTATGATGCTATTTTTTATCTTGTAGCCATTGAATAAGCAATAAAGCAATTATTAACAAAAAGTAAACTCACTACAATTGCGTCGTGTTTTTTGAAAATTTGTATGAAAAATCCATACTAATATTACAAATGCGAAAGTAACTCTGTCTGTCTGTTACTCTATCACGCCTTAACAACTGAACCAATTTGCATGAAATTTGGTATAGAGATATTTTGATACTCGAGAAAGGACATAGGCTTCTTTTTACCCCGGGACATAGGATAGGTTTTATTCCGGAAATCCCACGGGAACGGGAACTATGCGGGTTTTTCTTTAAATGCGCGGGCGAAGCCACGGGCGGAAAGCTAGTTAAAAATAAAATTTATTGATGAAAATGAAAGCAAGTGACATTATTCGTCTCTCCAAATATCCTATTAATATTATAAATGTGAAAGTTTGTATGGATGTTTGTTACTCTTTCACGCAAAAACTACTGAACCGATTACAATGAATTTTAGCACACATATAGAGGGTAACTTGGATTAACACATAGGATAGGTTTTATCCCGGAAATCCCACGGGAACGGGAACTATGCGGGTTTATCTTTGAAAATGCGGGCGAAGCCGCGGGCGGAAAGCTAGTTGAACCATAAATTATTCCTAACAGTAATATTAATAAATTACATCGATTTAGAGAAATAATGCGATCTGTATTTTATTGCATCAAATGAAAATGTATTTCGGGAAGGTAATAGGATCTATTCGAAATTTTAACCTTTGCTGCTCCAAACAATCTATTTTAAAACATAATCATAAACCTTCAAAAGATGTAAAAGTTGTTAATGGGCAACCGTAATAATCTCTGGATAACTTTAATTAATTATTTCTAGTAAATTGTTTATGTGTTTACCAAATGTTTCCAATCATTTACAGTTTAAAATTCATAGCAGAAGAACGAGTTGTGTTTAACGTGAGTTTCATCAAAAAGTTTGAGCATGATTGAGTACAACTTGTAATAACCGTAGAGTTATACAAGGTGTCCCACCGTCGGTATTCTAAGCTCAATGGAGGTTATAGTTTTGCATACGCTGAGTACGTAAAAATATTTATAAAATTCCAGATGCATGCATGCATGCTGAAAAACATTTAAAGATTTTAAAGCACATTGTACATACACACAATATAATATTCTGGTTATGACTTCGATGTATATTTTTATCACACGTATTTATATATGTATTTATTTATAAATAGATATTACTATTTATTAATTTATTTATTATATTATTTCCTCTTTTTATATTTATTTATTATATTTAATAGATTAGATTAGATCGTTTTTATAATTAGGCGTCGCTGAAAATCAGCTCTGCAATGAAAGCCTATGCTTTTCATTGTAAAATGCTGAGCGGCAATCCTTTTAGCATGTAGGTTGTTAGATTAAGTAGATTGTAAGTACATAAATTGTTTATTTTAATATTGCCTACCTGCTAATAAAGAGTTTATTATTATTATTATTTTATTTTTTTAATTATTTTTTATGTCAACAAGTCACAAGTCCTTTCTCGCTTAGTATACCGATAGTGGGACATCCTGTTTAATCAATTAAGATATTAATATGACCCAGTATGAATACTTCATTACTATTTAGATATGTGAGAAAAGAAAAATCGTATTAATATTATCGTAGGAACTTGTAATGAATGTATGTTTGTTATTATTCTCACAGAAAACAGTTAATCGAATATGTATGTTTGGAGCAGAATTTATAATAATCTAACGGTCTATATCAGCTTACATATTATCTGGCTTTAAGTGATAAGGTCCTGACTAAAACAACGGATCGTCCAGTTTTTTTAATCCCTAAATCTTCAGAAATAAACAAGTTCTTCGGAATGAAGTTACAAAGTTATTCCTTTTGTAATAAATATTAAATAACGCATAACATTTCCTCGCTAACTTCGTGTGAAACAGTCTCGAGAATTTGCTTGTAAATTATATGTTTACTATCGTAAGAAGTTCCTTTTCACTTTGTTGAGCAATTGTAATAAATGTGAAATCCACAATATTAAAAATGGGCTAATAATGTTGCTACGTTGATTACATTGAAGATTTTTGAAATTATTTGGAGTGTAGATTAAATCTGACTCTTTTTCGTAATGAATACAAATAAGCTTTAAAACAAATATTTGAATTACATGCAAGTACATACAGCATTAATATAAAACAGGTATATACCGTTAGAGGTAGTTTTATTAATATTTTAAAACTGATAAATGAGCTCCCAAGAATAATTTAAACAAAACACAATTTCTATGTAAAAACTAATTGTATTTTAAACGCAAATATAATTTTGTAATTATAATATGAATTGAATATGAATTATTACATTCCTTCATTACTCAAATTCTAGTTTACAATTAATGGCCACACCATTTCCGCACGTAGCACCTAATTGCTACGAACAATGGTATGACTACGTCGTAGCGCATTACGACAGTGCTACGAATACGTGTCGGCGTCCTAATATGCACGTTTGCATGCATTTATTCGTTGTAATTTCGTGCTAACTGCATATGCGAAATTATACGCATCATTAGCATATGCTGGCACGTGTCTAATTATTATAATTAGTTTAGCGATAAAGGATTTTATATGGCAGGAGATAACGCAAAGTCGTGCTAATAAACAATAAGTACGTAAGTATTTAAAAGGTAACTCGATAGTCGATATACTTAATTCATAAATTTAAAAGGCCCAGTTATATATTTTTATAGTTTATAGAGCTTTTCATCGATTACATTATATTTAAATATATTATCCGATTAAATCGATGCTGGTTACCTCATAATAATATATTATAATCAACCAAATCGCTAATTATTGATAGTAATTAAATGATATTCTTTTTTTGTAAGTATTTGTAAAATTTCCTATATGTAAAACTGTATTAAAGTGTAATTAAAATAAATAAATATTGTACGGTTTTCCTTGTATCACTACATAGTATAAAACAAAGTCGCTTTCTCTGTCCCTATGTCCCTATGTCCCTTTGTATGCTTAAAGCTTTAAAACTACGCAACAGATTTTAATGCGGTTTTTTTAATAGAGTGATTCATGAGGAAGGTTTTAGTATATAATTTATTATGTTTTAGACAAAGTGGGCGAAGCCGCGGGCGGTAAACTAGTTTTAAATATAATTGTAACCACCCTTTACACTATTCACAACACTTCCGAACGAGACAACGAAATACTACTTCGAACGTGTCACATTTACATCTCGTCTAACAGTCACGAAATTTATTTCCAGCAGTGAGAAACAGTAAATTTGTCTTCATATAAAATTCCGTACATTGTTTCCTCGAAGCATACTTTTTGAATGCAGACGTTCCTCCGAACTATTCCTATTTGTATGCATAACCTTCTAAAATGTGTATCGAATACTGATACAAGATGTTCAACATTTGCACAAATAAATATTTAGTTTTTACTTTGAACTTGACCGCTGGTGTTTATGGACTGCAGTTTTAAGCAGTCAATTATAGGACTACAGTTCTTTTGGAAGCGCTTTTAAACGATTTTTTGTCTGGTATTAAGGTATAATCGGTACAAGTGAAACAAACGTAAATAAAAATCTTTATTGACATAATAAACAGCTTGTATATGAATCCATAGACTCCTGAATTAGTGAAAAGCACTGTGTGCACTCAAAATTTATGGTTTATATTTTACGTACAGTTAAAATTATAATATAATATGTTAATATATTAAGTGTCTTAATTTTGTAATTCTTTCTAATGAAACTTACGAAAGGGTTTTTTGACTCTACTGATGGCGCTACCTATTTATAAAATTCAAAACCCGAATTATAATATTTTCCCATATATTTATTCAAAGATAAGTTACAATAACATAAAATATACTACCATATAAATCTTTTTGTTTCATGGTGTGATACACTTAAACTTATACGTACATATAATATGTCGAAGAGTCGCTCGCCTTAAATAAGACGCTCCAGACTATAATCAATCTCTGTACCATTTCTTCCACACGTCTTCAGCCGTTCAGCGTGATTAAGTGACAAACATTCATTCAAACCTACACAATTACATTTGTAGCTACGCAATGTGTTGTATTAGAATGATGGGGTTTTTGTTTGAAAGAAAATATGTGTGGTTTGGTGAAAATATTACATTCTTAGATTGCGTTTTTAATAATAACTCAAAAATAAACATGTCAAAAGATTCATTTTATTTTGTAAAAGAGAGTAAGAGTTGCGCTTTTCAATAATTATAAATCCAAAGCTGTAAATACATACACTGCCTTGAACAAATAAAAAACTGTTGAATTTTTTAAAGAATAGAAAAAAATCGATTACAAGGCAGTGTTCTAGAGACACGGTTTCTAACTAAAATATCAAATTCAAAAAACTGTTTCCTATCTACTCACTAAAGCTGGTAAACCTGTACTTATTTACCTCAGTTTCTTTTGACACCTATTTAAGGTGACTCTCGTAAAATTTAAATTACAAAATTTTAGTAACCTACCATTTTATATCGTAATAAGACAAACTTAAATTGTAGTTCCCTTCATATAGTTACAACTTCATCAATATATTATTAGCCATTCCTGCACTTAGCCAGTAAGACCCCAATTAAGAAGGTACGTGTTAAAATCGTGTTTAACAGCTTATATAGGATGTAACCACTTAATTAACAAAATGTCTCAGGTGGGAATAGAACAGACTATAAGAAAATTACATTTTCGCTTTAAGGTTATTTACAGAGTTTCAGAGAATTTGAGTTTATTTTGAGCCGCAGTTGTGTCAAAAATGTTAAGTGAATCTTTCATTTGAAAATATTGTTTGGAAGGTTGAAAATTTTGTAAAAAAATTGAATCTACTTGCTTTGCCAGCATCGACTAAAACCCTTTTTATCTTAGTTGAATGTAAACGCTTTTCTCAAGATACTATAGAAATTGTAAATAAACTAAGCAAGGCAAAAGTAGTTAAAATGACGCTAATCCATACTATAATATTATAAATGCGAAAGTAACTCTGTCTGTCTGTCTGTTACTCAATCACGCCTTAACTACTGAACCAATTTGCATGAAATTTGGTACGGAGATATTTTGATTCCCGAGAAAGGACATAGGCTACCTTTTATTGCGAAATATGTACCACGGGCGAAGCCGGGGTGGACCTCTAGTATTGTAATAAAAATATTGAAATATGCGTGTCATTTAAAACTATTAATGGAAAGACTATATACCCAATGAAACATCATGTAGGTATAAATTGCTTATATATTGCTAGTTAGTAATATTTAATCCGAAATTTAACCAATTGTTTACGTATTCTCCTCCAAAAAAGGTATATATTGAAAATAAAATATCTAAGTCGAGTACGGGCAATGAAATCGAATATTCTGAGCATAAACTAGTATTTTACGCGCGTCATGCAATTTGCATCTTATTCAAGCGAAGTTCTATGATTTTACGACTTTAAAAGATTGTAACTCTCATAAATTGCAACTATATGGTACCTATATAACATAATACTACTCCCGAATGATTGTTATTTTTATATTAAATGTATGTATATAACATAATTTTATTCTTAACGTTATTTTTATAGGTATTACATTTATTTTGCCGACTGTGACGTAAAAATATGTTTTGCTAGCTGTACAATTTGCGGATTACAATGATAGATGTAATTCCCTTTTTTTATATATAATATTATTTAAAAATATGTACTCGGAATAAATTAAAAGACATAAACAAAATTCAAGACAAGAGAATGCTGAATCGAGTATTTTACTCGTCGTCTCAGCCGTGGGACGTCCACTGCTGGACAAAGGCCTCCCTCAAGGATTTCCAGTACGACCGGTCACGCGGCGGCCTGCATCCAGCGGCTCCCTGCCACTCGGACCAGGTCGTCTGTCTGAGTATTTTCCTGTACTCAATTAATTACAAGTCAACTAACATCCTTTTAAAACCAATATAAAGGAAGCTTGTAGCACAAAAAATACCATCATGAAACTTGTACAAGCAACTTGATGCTTCAAGATCGTTAGTAGGTAGTTGGTAAGTTACGAACTAAAAAGTTTGACAGTGACATATTAAAGATGCTGACCTTATAACTCTGTGAAATGAACTTGCAGACTTTTGATGTTAAATTAAGTAGTTTTTGAAAAAACTTTACGTAAGTGTGATGTATTTTTTGACGTGACAACGTCTTATAATTTGATAGAGCCGACTGCACGCACTGAGGCGTTCCATGTAAGGCTTGAAGTGCAAGCGAGAGCGCGGAACGAGCGACAAAGAAGCTTAAGACGTTGTCACGTTCAACTATCGTCAGTAAACCGACTTTACGTCTGTAAACCATTTTTTTTTTAGTTTTAATTTCATGTAGGTAAGTTCAGTACAAGATCTGCGCAATGAACATTTTACGACACAATAATTATAATTATTTTAACAATCTAGACTATTTAGTTACGATTACGATTATTTAGAACCTACAATGAATACCTCACTAAAGTTCCGAACCTTGATATTTTTCACGATAGTTTGCCAATGTTTAAACGAAAAGTGCACAGATCATATCACATCACGTTTTAGAATTAAGCAATATTGAATTAATTTACTTACTTTAGTTGTATAAAACATCCTCATTAACTACATTTATCATTAGTTTTTCTTATAATGCTGTGTACATCTATAATAGGGTCAAGCATTAGAATATTCTTACTTTGTATTTATTTTTAAGGAATGATGTATGCGCGATCTGTCGATGTACCCAAATAAATAAATAAATTACAGTTAGAAACTTATCTTTACCGAGTAATAAAGTGAATTTTATTGAGTAGGATGAAGCTGAATAAAGTGGCTGGCATATTATAATATTATAATAATAAAAAATATTAAGAATACTGGGCTGTACCGAAAATTTGTGATTTCGAAATAACAGCATTTTCCAGAAAACGGCCACTAATAACTTTGTAATCACTTTTTTTAAAAGTATTGAAGCCTGCATGTTCATTCATATTCAAGTTTTTCAAGAAAAGCTACTATATACTTAAAAAATGTGTTTTCATTTAGACATCTTGTAATTACTTTTGAATCAAAATACACAGAAATTATTATCTATACCTATAAGTATTTATTTACAACTAGAGGTCCGCCCCGGCTTCGGCCGTGGTACATATTTCGCAATAAAAGGTAGCCTGTGTACTTTCTCGGGTATCAAAATATCTCCATACCAAATTTCATGCAAATTGGTTCAGTAGTTTAGGCGTGATTGAGTAACAGACAGACAGACAGAGTTAGTTTCGCATTTATAATATTAGTATGGATTATATTATATGTATGTTTATCAGCCATCTAGTTTCCATACTTTCCATATCTCAAGCGAAAGATTAGTATGGGATCGGATCGTGCCGTGTGTGGAAATTGTCCCGAAATATTTATTTATAAACCAAAAAAATTATACAACATGCTTGCACATGCTTTTTAACTGAACTGTAATAAATGAACTGTTTATTACGTAGCCGCATGATATTTTACATGCACAATGAACGATCACCTGACGATATATTTACGGCGTTTTATTTTCGTCTCAAAAAGACCTCGTTCCCATCAAAGGGTTCAATATAAAACAATATTTCTTTTTTCGCCATGTAAATTATTTTATGAAAGCAAATTGTTTTTTTACCACACAAATTGCCTACCTTGATGGATAGAAAATAAAAGTGTATTTTGAGGAAATGCTTTAGTTTTTATTATGTAGCTGTTTGAAGTTATAATGAGGTGTTACGTTTCTTTGTGATATTTTATACTTCGTTGAAAAATGTGTTTTTGTATTTTAGAATTTCTTACAAAAGTTTAAATTTTCAAGTAAAATTAAGGGATTACAGTCAATAATAAAATAAATACTTACAACATACAAAATTGTGTCGTGTCGGAAGTGAAACTTCTTTGGCAAGATTCAAAGATACCAAAATCGTCGCCTTACTCCATGACGTGACGGTATTGCCATGATGCGACCTTGAAATTTTACTCTGAATGCGCCTAAAGAAGTTTCAATTCAAAACATCTTTTATTATTTAATAACTAGCGGTCCGCCCCGGCTTCGCCCGTGGTACATATTTCGCAATGAAAGGTAGCCTTTGTTCTTTCTCAGGGTCTAAAGATTATTATCTGTGCCAAATTTCATCAGAATCGGTCCCGTAGTTTATACGTGAAAGCCATACATACATAATTACAAACCTTTCCTCTTTACAATATTAGTATAGATAACCAATTACTATTTTCACATTAAAAAGCGAACAATTCCTGAAAATCGGAAACTTGCATAAGAACAAGTAACAGAAATAAACTAGTGTCTAAACATTCTAACAGGAAGAAAACTAAATAAATCTCCCCAAGTTTATGGGAAGTCACATTCGCTTTTTTAAAACTACCCGCAACTCTGTAAAGCAAGAACTTTCTAGAAACAGTTCTTTGTTAAAACTTTTGCTTATATCGGAGTCATAGTTGGAGACAAATTGTCTAACTTATAGTTTACAATTTCTTATCAGAATTATACATGAGCGTGTTTTTAGAATTAATTGAATAGGACTTTCTAATTTTTTTCGAATACTAGCGGTTTGCCCCGGCTTCACCCGTGGTACATTTTAACGTTTTCTCTACATAAGAACCATCCTCGTATCAGAGAATATAATAAAAAAAGAATTATCGAAATCGGTCCACCCGTTCCGTGATGCCGTGACCAAGGAAAACGGGTTTTCATTTATATTAATATAGATACTGTCCTTTATTATTAAAAAAAAAAAAAAATTTTTTTTATTCTTTATTATAAATAGTAAAGACGACCTGAATCAATGTGAATGAAATTATGAAATATTTTTGAAGTGAAACTTCTTTATCGGGGTTGGACAAAAATTTAGTGTAACATTTTTGCGTTACACCGTACGCGTGACATTTTTGCGTTACGCCGTACGCGTGACATTTTTGCGTTACGCCGTACGAGTGACATTTTTGCGTTACGCCGTACGCGTGACATTTTTGCGTTACGCCGTACGCGTGACATTTTTGCGTTACGCCATACTCGTGACATTTTTAAGGTCATAAAGAAGTTTCACTTCTTACGTGTGTACTCTAGTACACGCATACATTTTTTTATTGTGTGCTTTTTTATATTATCATATAAACAAAGTAATTCTCAAATTCAAACATTTTATAATCCTATTAGACTTCTTCTAAAAGCACCTTTGAATCGTCATAACAGTTTTAACTTTTATCACTTAAATGATAATTATAAATTGAATTTCATTGTCTTCATTGTTATTTATATTAGGTATACTAGCTGCGCTCCGCGGTTTCACCCGCGTGGCTCCACTCTTGTTGGTCTTAGCATGATGATAATATATAGCTTTCTTTGGATGAATGGGCTATCTAACACCGAAAGAATTTTTCAAATCGGACCAGTAGTTCCTGAGATTAGCGCATTCAAACAAACAAACTCTTTATAATATTATTAAGTATAGATTAAGCGTCGCACACATAATTATAAACCCACCTATACACACAAACATGTTAAAATGTGTTTGATTTACTTCGTGTCGGCAAGTTTTATACTAATTTGTTGTGTAGGTACTCATTTCCGCTATAAGTCAAGAACCAAACTTTGTAATACATGATAAGGGTTGCTAGTTTTCAGTCTTAAAAACTATTTCATAAAATAGACCTCTTCATATACGGCGACAAAATAAGATGCTATTTATGCTTATTATCTGACTAGCGGTCCGCCCCGGCTCGCCCGTGGTACCTACATGTTTTATAGCCTATGTTGCTCAGTGAAGATGCAGCTTTCTAATGGTGAAAGAATTTTTGAAATCGGTCCAGTAGTTTATGCGTGAAAACCATACATAGATACATACATAATTACAAACCTTCCTCTTTATAATATTGTATTAATGGAGATAATTAACGTGATTCAAAAGATATTCTAAAATAAGAACAACCTTAGCAGAAAAGCACATTTATAAAAGCCTCTCCTAAAAGGTACTGTTTTCTTTGATTATTATTTACCGTCTTAATTAGAGAATGTTATAAAATTCTGATCTTAATTAGTAATTACATTAATAATATAAATAAAAAGGTATTTTACCATAGATTTGCTGAATGCTGATATTTTATAATTTTGCTTTACTTGTTCATTTATATTTATAAATAACTAAATACGTTAAAAATATTTGAAGATACACAGTGAACGTCGACTTATATTTTTAGATACGTTTTTTATTTCTTAAACACTAAAGTCAAATATACAGTCACTAATACAATAGAGCTGCAAAGTTTGATTGTTTGATTGAACGCGATTATCTCAGGAATTGCTGGTACAAAATGAAACAGTATTTTACTCTTAGACAGCCCATTTATAGAGGAAGGCTATAGACTCTATATCATCACGCTAAGGTTAATAAGAGTGGATCAATGAGGATAAAACCGCGGGGCACAGCTAGTATAATAATATTATTATATAAATTTTGACAACCCTACACCGCTTGCCGCTAAGAGACTAGCACTTTATTAAGCGAAACCAATGCAAAGTTTGCCAAAGTTCATCTCTTCATTTCCTAGTGGACATAAGATATATTATAAACGTATTAGTTAACGAAGTAGTTTAATCTTTGGAGATTACTGTAATACAACTTGCAGAAATATAGCGGATATATTCTGATTATGTAATAAGTTTGTGTATGTACCTATGTTTTTATTTGGGATTATCATCTTTTGATGAGCTGATGGTCATATTTGTTTCCACTGCGGGGAAACGCTTCTTTAAGAGTTTTCGTCCATTACATGTATTTATGTTGAGAACATAAAGACTTTCAAGGAGTTTAAAATGCAGTTTTCAAAAAAATCGTTAATTGTGTTCGGCACTGGAAGCAACGTTGTAGAAACGTCCTCTGCAATACATGCTGATTTGGGGTTGATTTCATACATCATTTTCTATATTTATTTATCAATCACAAGCTGCCCTAACAGGCGTTGTTCTGCACTATTGCCCCTTTTTCGTGTTTTCTCTTCATAAGAACCTTCCTTGTGCCTAAAAATAACGTTTACAAAATTTGTGCCAAAAATTGGTCGAGCCGTCCTCGAGTTTTCCCGCTTAGCAACACATATGGCTATTCAAACTCAAACTCAAACATTCATTTATTCAATTAGACTACTATTTAGTAGCACTTTCGAATCGTCATTACATAAGTATTTTTAACATTTACCACCGATTCGGAAAGCAGTATCTATGGAGAAGAATCGGCAAGAAACTCCATAGTTGCTCTTTTAAATCATGTCAATATTACATAATATGTAACTTATATCTAACTACATAATAATATATCATAATATGCCAAAGAACTGTCCTGTGGTTTTTACGCGACAACCCTCCATGGGTCTTTATCGTCCATATATTCCTGAATACTGTAGTACGCTCTCTGAACTAGTACATTTTTTATATAAGTTTTAAATTTAGAACTACTAAACTCTTTAATATTGTGAGGAATTTTATTATATAAGCGTATACCTTGACCCATAAATGAATTTTTAACTTTAGCTAATCGGAAAAATGGCATTTCAATTCTATTCCTGTTCCTTGTGCCATAATCGTGTCTATCTCCTACTCTTGTGTGTATGTCGGAGCTTTTGTGTACATGCAAAATATTATTAAATATATACTGTGATGGTACAGTAAGGATACCAGTATTCTTAAAATGATCTCTTAGTGAGTCCCGAGCACGTAAATTATATATAGAGCGAATGGCTCTTTTCTGTAATATAAATATAGATTCTATTTCTGCAGCCTTGCCCCACAGTAGAATTCCATAGGACATAATGCTATATTCATTTTTATTATATAGAAAGATGTTATCCCGTCGTTAGGAAAACTTTATTGTTATTAAATTTTATAGTTTAGAAGCAAACAGTTAAAATCTTACAAGTAACTCTACCATATTTTTTCAACCAAATTTTTTAACTCTACCATATTTTTTCAACCAAATTTTTGTGACAACCAAACTCAAGGTGTGGCTACAAGCTTTCCTATCATATTACCAGCAAAACGAATTAAGCTTAACCTTACATTAATTAGCATGGTTAATTTATCAGGCACTCCCAGCTCTGCTGAAGAAAACATACGGGAATAAATCGTTCATGGGATTAAGTTTTCTCTCAGTTATTATAATATGAACAATTTTTAGATGGGTTAATTTTCTTTTACCTAGATTAACATGTATCTATTTATATGTATTTTTGCATGTTAATTAAAGCAGAGTCGTCTTATATTACGACTTAAAAGTATTCAATTTTAATTTTTAGCAGCAGTTTTTATTAAAAGACACTACTACTGCATGACATTTTTTAAAGTCATGCAGTAGTTTATAGGTATATTAAGAAGAGCTGGAACGTCAACACATTTACACATTGCACATGTTAGGCCGGGAGATACTGACACAAAATTTCGGGCCATTTGTAACAGGATGGCGGTCTAGAGGGGTCTTAGTATGCAATGACAAAAAGAAAAATGATGGTCAGAACGCTGGTACCGGCGGACTAGTCGCGTGGGCGTTAGTCACACTCGTCGGATAAAAAGCGAAAGTCCAACGATTTGTAACACAAAAATTTTAGAATTTACCGATAGCCCTTAAAAAAGATGTAGGCGGTAGTGTCATGCCATACAGTTACGATGTGACTTACAGTCCGCCATACCGACGTGAATGCGTTGATTTAAAAAAAACAATTCAACCATTTGTACCGGGCTCACTTTTGCACAGGTAACCATCGTCGTGCAGCCATTTACTAAAACCGCCATGCCATACTTTTCGGACGATTCCAAATGGTAGCCATACCGCGGAAAAGTCAAACGATTTGTAAATCGTTTGACTTTCGCTATTTATCCGACGAGTTCGACTAACGCCCACGCGACTAGTCCGCCGGTACCAGCGTTCTGAGTTCTGACCATCATTTTTCTTTTAGTCATTGCGTAATAAGACCTCTGTAGAACCGCCATTCTGTTACAAATGACCCGAAATTTTGTGTCAGTATCTCCCGGCCTATGTATGTGTCATTTTTTGCAATTGTTTATAAATACAGGGTGATGTAATTGGTGTAGTACGAATATCTAAAAATCTATGAAGAATTTTGTGATACAGTAAATGGAAGAATTATAGACTATTTTACAGTATTTAATAAAATCATTTAATTTTTTGTTCATTTTCATTAGAAATGTCAATTTTTCTCACCAAGGTGGAAATTTGGATGATAAGGATCTTGTTAGAAAAATATAAATTTTGACTAAAATCGGCATTTTTTTTTTCAAAAATCAAATAACTAATTAATAATCAGAGTTATCACATTATTAAAAAAAAATAAGCCAAACTATACACAATTTTTACCTACTTGATGCAATCCTCAAAGATCATGGACATAGTGTATTGCGCCTTCCACCATACCATCCAGAACTCAACCCAATAGAGTTACTATGGGGCATAATTAAAGGGAAAGTAGCATCACAAAATGTGAACTTTAACTTGAAAACTGTGTAAGAATTATTTAGAAAGGAAGCAAATGCTATTAGTCTGGATATGTTTAGTGACGTTTGGAGAAAGACGCGAGAACATGAGGAAAAATATATTCAATTAGAACCAAAAGTAGATAATTACACTTACTAATTTATAATAACATTAAGAAATTCCGACAACGAAACATCGAGTTCTTCGAGCGATGAAAGTTACAGTGAAGTAGAAGATTACGATTATGATTAAATAGATTCTTCTTCTTCTCTATAGATACTGCTTTCTGAATTGGTGGTAAATGTTAAATCTGTTAAACTGTTATGACGATTCAAAAGTGCTTCTAAAAGAAGTCTAATTGTATAAATGTTTGAGTTTGAGTTTAAAACTAATAGTGTGAAAATTATACAATAAACATGTAACACATATTTGTTAGCGCGTATTGGTAGGTATTACGTACTTACTACAAATATAATATTTCTTAGATATCTTTACTCGACCAAAGTCAGGAATTTAATTATTATTTGATAATTGAATGATTATTAATACTTTTATCCAATTGATTATTATTAAAATAAATAATTAACTTCATCATTTGATTTACTTTTAAATTATAATTTTACAGGTAAATTATGAGAGCTTTCATAAGTAATTATATTTGCATATACATATCTACAACGCACCCATTTTACAATTAAAGTCTAAAATGAAACTAGAGTCGCATTATTTTATTTTTGAACATACTGTAAGTGAAATTGCATAAGTGTGAGTACTGTGAACATGCCAGCTTTCCCTAATTGACCGATACACGTATTAAATTTCATCACCAATAAAACTATAATAGTAAAAAGTAGTTTGTTGAACATAAATTTAAACTATTTTGAAAATAACCTAACATTAATTAATGAAATAAATCACTTTAATAGTAGATGTTCTTTTAACATTTAGACAGTCAGAAACGCGTCATTTACTGTCCTGTTAATTATTTTAAACTTACTTACTTACTTACTCCTGTGGCGCTGAAACCCCGAAGTGGGTCTTGGCCTCCGAGACGAGAACTTTCCACCTTGCCCGGTCCTGAGCGGTCTCTTGCCAATTGTCACTGGCTTGAAGCGCACTCAGGTCCCTCTCCACTTGATCGCGCCAGCGATACTTGGGTCGACCCACCGGCCGACGGCCCGAGGGACGGCCCAAGTATGCTCTCTTCAGACCTCGCTCCTCACCCATTCGCTCTACATGACCAAGCCAACGCAGGCGATGCGCTTTTATTTCCCCTATATTTGGCTCGGCCATGAGTTTTTCTAATTCGGCATTCTTCCGGATTCTCCAACTTCCATCCTCTTGTCTGATAGGACCAAAGATCTTCCTAAGAAGCTTTCGTTCTGTGACTAAAAGGTTACGCTCTTCGTTCTGGGTTAGGGTCCAGGCTTCACAACCATAAGTAAGTATTGGTCTTATAACCGTTTTGTATATACGCAGTTTGGTTTTTTTACTCAGAAGCCTAGACACGAGGACTTTATGCAAGGCAGCACCACACTTGAGGGTATTTTGTATGCGGAAAAATTAATAATTATTTTAAAGCTCCCAAAGATCCAAAAGAGGACCTAAATTGGCCCCAATGGTAACCCTCATGATAATGGTAAGCAACAAAAAGCTTTTAAAAGTACATTTTATTTGTTTTATAAAGCAATAACAGGCCCTATGTTTAAACTTCTCCTTACTAAGTAGTCTGTAATGCCTCCTAATTGACTATCAGATAGAGAGGTTTAAAAGAAAAATACGGGTAAAGAGTTCAAACAAATAACACTTTTATTTCATTGAATTTGTTGCTTTTTTTTAACCGACTTCAAAAAAAAGGAGGAGGTTATCAATTCGGCCGGTATGTTTTTTTTTTTTATGTATGTACACCGATTACTCCGTGGTTTCTGAACCGATTTACGTGATTCTTTCAGTAAATCTATTCGTCAGAGCCTTTTTTTTGTAATAAGTATACGTTTCTTATTTGATAATAATCTAATCTTATAAATATATGAGGCCAATATATAGAAATCAGTTTCTATAATAAATAGCATTGATACATTTAAACCGCACTCAAAACGGTTCATCCATTCGACAGCTACAAAAACACTGAAAACATATTATACCCAAAAATACATCGAAGATTCCAAAATGGGCTCGTTTACACGACACTAGCTAGATAACTTATATTATATACTAATTAATATTATAGAGCTGAAGAGTTTGTTTGTTTGAACGCGCTTATCTCAGGAATTACTGGTCCGATTTGAAAAATATTTCAGTGTTACATAGCCCATTTATCGAGGAAGGCTATCATTATGCTAAGACCAACAGGAGCGGAGCAATGCGGGTAAAACCGCGGGGCATAGCTAAATAATATTACAAAGATGAATAGAAGTTATAGCAGTATTATAAAATCGTTACACGAATAGTCAATTATCCTTGAACAACTAAAAGTACAAGTCTAATTGGCTGATTTCTATTTGAACTATATTTGAATTTGAATAACTCTAAATTATATAAAAAAATTAGTTTTCTAATATTCGGATAAAAATTCATAACTTTTAAAGGTTAATTTGAAAGAATCATAACGACTTGTAACATGTACTGTACTTTATAAATAAATAAAATAATATAAATATAATAATGTTATAGCTCTTATTTTCTCTTAATGTGTGCCCATTTATATAAGATATTGTCTAAACGTGACGGATAATCGGTATCGAACAAATAAACGTACTTTGAATCGTCTTTTATTATCGATTATTATAATATAAGTCGAATCGAAAAAGTTTGATAGAGCTAAAAAAAGCTTTTTATTCATGTACAGTACATGTTACAAGTCGTTATGATTCTTTCAAATTAACCTTTAAAAGTTATGAATTTTTATCCGAATATTAGAAAACTAATTTTTTTATATAATTTAGAGTTATTCAAATTCAAATATAGTTCAAATAGAAATCAGCCAATTAGACTTGTACTTTTAGTTGTTCAAGGATAATTGACTATTCGTGTAACGATTTTATAATACTGCGATAATGTCTATTCATCTTTTAATATTTAAGATAGTTTTCTGAATGTAATACGAATTATATATTTATTTAGGAACTTTTTTTAGGAATTTTAGGAACCATTTTATGCTTATTAATTATTATGTCTATTGATTAATCTTGATAATAATACATAATAATATACTTTGAACTTCACAACAACGTACATATTTTTTTTTGTAATTGTATAAATACAATTAAATAAAAAATATACCCAATACAGGTACAAATTAAATGTTTTTCAGTTGTATCTTAAAGGTTAATTTGTTTCTTTCGAACGTTGAAATGAAAAATGAAATGAAAAATACTTTATTGCACACTTAATACAGGATTATAAACTAAGAACCATACAAGTAACAACATGTACAGAGGGCGGTCTTATCGCTGTAAGCGATTTCTGCCAGATTTACATTCACGTTGTTTTATTTTTAAAAATTAACACCTTCCCAGTCCCAGTTAAACCCATTGAACTATTTTGTACCCATATACATTAGCAGCTAAATGCTAAAAGCAATTAACAGTTTGTTTTACAAAGTCGTTAAAACTATATTACGTGTGTTCCTAATGGAAGATCATCTGTATGTAACTATGCAAGCAAATAAAACACAATTAAATTGGTTGCAAATGCAGTTTAGTTTGCAAATAAGATTAAATTTGAAAACCACATAACTTTCAAGTCGTTTAGTTATTTGTGTGTAAATTATTTAAAGTTTTCGGTTCACTTTATATAATAACTAGCATGCCGCCCGCGGCTTCGCCCGCTTTGTCCAAAACCTAATAAATTATATACTAAAACCTTCCTCTTGAATCACTTTATCTATTAAAAAAACCGCATCAAAATCCGTTGCGTAGTTTTAAAGATTTAAGCATACAAAGGGACATGTCCCTATGTCCCGACCGAGAGAAAGCGACTTTGTTTTATACTATGTAGTGATTGATAATATATGAACGATGTTAAACCATTTTTCTGAATTGAAAGTAAATCATGATGACATAAACACTTAAGACTTAATGACTTAACACATAAGAATCTACTACACTTAAGGATCTAGAACGTATTTCTCATGATTTATATTGCTCGTTATTTTATTTCAATTTGAGTTAGTAGAATAAAATAATATCACGGGCCTACGATTTTCTTTATTGATTGGAGTTTAAGATAAATAGAGCCTATTATTTTACATTTTTAGCGAACCTATATTTTTTAGACTAGACAGTTTCGGACTTTTTAATTGAGAACGAAAACCTTAACCGCTGAAAGTCAGACAATACTTATTTAAATATTAAATTTTTTGTCTTGATTTAGACAAAATGAAAATTCGGAAAGAGATAAGTAAATTACTTACTTATATTTGATGAGAAATTTAATTATTTTGCATGATTGACTTCGAAGAACTTTTGGGAAGTTTTACACTTCGTTTCAGGATGTATATGGGAGGTAAATTTTGTAAATTAATAAACACGGTCGTGGTCGTACGTTTTTGAGTGTTTTCACGAAACAAATCAGATTCTGGGAGTATGTTCGGTAGGTACGTCAAAAATGTAATTATTTTACAAGCGAGAGGTATATTTTTTCTTTCCTATTTGCAATCTAAATAAAGAACTATCGAATAGTATTAATCGATAGTTCTTTCTTTAGATTCAAAATAAATCTATGTTCTCCTTGTCTTACGCCTAATTTTTGTAGCAGTAATATTATGAGTATACACATAAATCAAATAATAATTAATTTTTAATTAATATATTAATAAGCGAATTTAATGAAATCCACGACAAAGAAGAATTGAAAATAATATCTACAAAGCAATGACAAAGCTTAATGAAGATGTAGGTACATGTATACAGGTATCAATCATTCGTCGCTTCAATTAAAATGAAAAATATTTTTCTTTCGCCTTGCTGTTGTCGAAATGAATAACATGTATGAAGGATGTATTTAAATATATTATTTTATTTTTAAGAACTTTTTCTGAAAAAAATTCATGAAAATATTGCTCTATTATTAATGCTTAGTTTTTGCTGACAATTATTCATATTATAGCTACATAGTATCAAACAAAGTCGTAATGGCCTTCTGTCCGTTCCTATACATTATGCTTAAATTTTTATAAGTAAGTCTTAACGGATTTTAAAGTGGTTATTATAATAAATAGAGTGAATCTGGAGGAAAGTATAATAAGTATTGTATAGTTTAGTGCTCGTTCGTTTTAGCTCGATAATATTAAACGAGAAACGTCACAAACCGTGACAATAATATGATATCGATATCGATTCTTTTTAATTTCCTTCTTCTCAGTATGAATTTCATTAATAATTTTCTTACTTTTTGATACCGGTGTGACATTTAATTTTATATTTTTATATAACCGTTCAAGAGTATATTATTTAATTAACATGTACATCTTAGACTACAGGCCCGTGTTGACAAAATTATGGGTCATTTGAACCACCAGGTGACCTATCTAGAACGATATAAGAGCATAAAATAGTAAGATTCACTTGTAAGCTGTCCAACTGAGTGCAGATGAGAATTCGACAGTACAGGTAGAGATTTTTTCCTCTTGTCTCCGTGATTTTTGTACGGCGTTGCGGAATAATGGATTAAAAGCAGTATTGAAATAGTATGACACAGATGCCGTACAAAAATAGTGGTCCACAAAGTCGGAATTTATTTTTATTTTCCGACAATTGCCAGTGTAAATTTGGTTATTTGATTTATTCATCTTAAAAACATAAGTTCTAATGTTAGACACATTCATTATTAACAGTTTATTTATTAACTGACTTTATTATCCATATAATCATACACCATAAAAATAATTAGAAAAGGTCCATAAAAATTATACTAACTACTAGAGGGTTATCAGTTTGTGGACAAACTTTAATCCCACGCATAAAGTTGGCAATTATCCCAAATCATTGGATACGATACATTGTGAATACTAATTATTTAATTTCTCCCCTGTTTTATGCTTATTAAATGCTAATATGGCGGATATTTTTAGCTTATCGATATCCATGTTCATTGTATTTTTTAGAAATGGTGTCAGTTCAAAAGGCCATCCTTTGAAAAGACAAAAAATCGAAGATTTAAGACAGCATCTCATCCATATAGCCTCTGCTGCAATCTGTAAAGAAAATTGTAAAGAAATTAGGATGATCAAGAGTTAAACCAAACTATCCATTTAAATTTTTTTCACAATTTGAAATCTAGCAATTCATACTAAGTAGGTACTTATGGATTTTGCTGATACACATACATTTATAGTAAAGCTAATATAAATAATCCGAAAATGTCTCTGTTTTAGCGATTAATCTACAGCACCAATTTCAATGAAATCTTAATTACAAATAATTAGATTATGCGCCGATTTTTCAATCCTTGGTTAAAATTTATCCGTCCAATAAAGTATTACACGAACATTTTAAAATGTCACCAGTAAACTGTCAAATACGAACAATTAGAATATATTTTTGAAATGGTAGTTTTATACGTTATTCGATGAATAAGTTTTAACCAAGGATTGAAAAATCAGCCCTAAGTATCAAAATACATATAGGTACCTACGTCAAAAAGTTTACCCCTAAAGTTTCGTAAAGAGGATGATTAATATAATTTTTTACTCCAGAACAGAACTAGTAAACTATAAACAACACGATTCAAGGTTTAAAGGGATAGTTATGGCTTTATAAAATCGATATAAGTATTAAGTACATTAATTCAAGTAGGTACGTCATTAATAATAATTAATTAATATGTTTGATGGAAATTCTTGGGATTAATGAATCTCTTTGATGGCACATTACTCTAAACATAATATGAAGTATAAGTTAAGTATAGTAAGTTAAGTTAAGTTATAGTAGTATAGTTATATATGTCAGTTTGTCTTTTTGCATTTTAGAATATTCTTTTCACATATTATAATACAATATTTATTTTCTTAATAATATATTTTGTTGAATATTGAACGTCTGGCCACATTTATTAAAATCATCATGATCAATTTCCCGTGGGATTTCCGGGATAAAACCTATCCTATCTCTCAAGTTGGATCGAACTGCACATGGTGTGCGAATTGTATTATAATCGGTTAAGTGGTTTAGGAGTCCATTGAGGACAAACACTGTGACACGAGATTTATATATATTAAGATAACATAACTTCTTCAGTGTACTCTTATTTTCATATAAATGATACCTGCTCAAATTCCATAAATGAGAGATAAACCAAATTTTCTTTCAGTACCTACTTAGTTCTTTATTCTCGTATGTCTAAGAAATATATTCTTTCGAGTAAATCGATCAGTATAACAATGGATGTTTTTCGTAAGTGTTAAAAGAAATAGGCCTATTGAGAACATAATATGAAACTAGAGAGTCCATTATTTTGTATTTGTGAGATAGGGACATTTTTTTTATTAAAAAAAGATATTTTAAAAAGTAGAACTGTAAGTGTAACCGTGTAACCACCAATACACAAAAAAATAAAATGATTATATTATGTGACATAATATATCTAACATAAAAATATTTTTTTTCCACAAAAAATACGATATTTATATATTTATTCTTTGATGGAATAGCAAAACACACACAGGCCAGTTTTTCAGCGTTTTCGTTTAATATTCATTGAACAAACGTCAATAGTCGATATGGGTATAGTTTTTTAGCATTCAATACAATACAAAGACTGTTACATCTATAGGCTACAATAAGAATATTACAAGTATCGTTTGTAGACTTGTTCTAATACATCGCTATAGTAAAATTAATTTTAACAATAAGTATATCAAATCGAAAAAAATGTCCATAAAATATTTATTTGTATAAGAGTTAGCTTACAATATACAAATAACGTACCTACCTTAACAAAACTAAACATTAAATTCGCACCATCACCCATAAATTGCAACTTTGACTGTACAATTTAAAAAGTCGTTTAAATTGTCAATCTAAACATAGTCTCAGTATAATCCTGAAAGCCTGGTAACCCTAATCGGGTTTCAAATGGCATTATCGTATTTATGTCCTATTTATATGCAAATACCGTATTCGAGCAAATTCCTATCAATATTGAACTGGTATATCGAGTAAAAATCACTTATCCCCACTTTGCATTAATAATACGAATAGCTCTGCTCATCTGAATTTATGAGTTGTTTTGCTATTTTAAAAATCAAGTTTTATTTTGAAATGGCTTGCGGCATCACTAGTCTAGTAATCGGAGATTAACTTAAGTGCTTTTCCAGTATATAATCTATGAAATTATGCAGTTTTTTACGTCACAGATGTTCACCGAGTGATTTCCCCTTTTAATGGCATCATGCTTCACAGACTACACACTTCAATGTATATTTTTAATACCATATAAGTATTGTTTATATTGTTTTCTAATATTATAATTATAATTTAATCCATACTAATATTATAAATGCGAAAGTAACTCTGTCTGTCTGTCTGTCTGTTACTCAATCACGCCTTAACTACGGAACCAATTTGCATGAAATTTGGTATAGAGATATTTTGATACCCGAGAAAGGACATAGGATAGGTTTTATCCCGGAAATCCCACGGGAATGGGAACTGTGCGGGCGAAGCCGCGGGCGGAAAGCTAGTACCATATAAGTTTGTATGTGCCATTGAATAAACGTTTTCTTTCTTTCTTTCTTTCAGTTGATGATGGTCGTCATCGTTTTTGTGAAAAAGTGTATGAGACGATTTACCATCAATCCGTAAACTTTCAAGTTTAAATTTTGCACAGGAAGCCAAATTGAAATTATTCCAATAACTGATTCCGACACACTGCAATCACATAGCAATTAGAATAGTTGATATCGAGAAATAATATCTTATTACAAACTACATAATATATGAAAACTACAAAAATGCTATTAATGATGAGCCCTAGCCCTAAATCTCGGTCGTCGCAAGTGGATTATCGAAAATCTTTAAATGCTCTATTTCATTTTAAAAATAAATAAAACAGAAAAATATTTTAAGTACTTTCTCATCAAGGCCATAGTAAATTCCTACCCTGTATAACCTTACCTAAAAAATTAAGCGGAAGCTATACAGTATGTATTACCTATACTTCGAAATAACTTCCTGTTTTCGCGATGCATCAACAAAATTATACGATCACTTCATCAATAACGAATGATTGATGTTTAGAAAATACAGCAATGAAAATAATACCCTATTTAATCAGCAATAGAGATGAATTTACTTTGAAAGAGTAACTGATATGTTTTTGGGTTTAATTAGTGACGAATCGTTTTTTCTAATGTTTGTTTTGATATGATGCTATCATAAATGTTGCAAACAGCAAAACCAACCGGAAAAATTAGGTTATGTAGAGCTGTACCTTGTACCTATGAACAGGTACCTATTTGATTAAGGGCCGATTTTTCAATCCATGGTTAAAACTTATTCGCCCAATAAAGTATTAAGTACACGATAACATTAAAATGTCACCCGTAAACTTTCAAATACAGGCAAAGAATACATTTTTGAAATGGTAGTTTATTATATTATTCGACGAATAAGTATTAATCAAGCCCCAAGGATTGAAAAATCAGCCGTAAATATGGTAGTCTGTAAATAGTTATCTAAACTATAATACATATATATAATACTACGTTCAAAATTTTAAGTTTCTAGTTGCAATGTTAGTTAATCTTCTGCCCTTATTTTAAGTTTATCAAATACTAGCGGTCCGCCCCGGCTTCGCCCGTATTTCGCAATAAAAAGTAGCCTATGTCCTTTCTCGGGTATCAAAATATCTCCATACCAAATTTCATGCAAATTGGTTCAGTGGTTTAGGCGTGATTGAGTAACAGACAGACAGACAGAGTTACTTTCGCATATATAATATTAGTTTGGATATGTAGCGCATTTTACGGACATATTATATTAATTCTTGCCTTTAAAGATTAGTCAAACAAATGAAATATCGTTCATTTATAAAAAGAAAATGCTATAACCCAAAATTCATTATTAAGACAAGCACGCACTTACAAACCGGGGGTTATCCGGGTGGCTATAGTAATAACATTTTGTGAAGCTGAAAATAAGGTACTTTTCGTTCCCTCGCTAATTTCCTGACACCATAACGATATACATAGAATTATGGTACTGGATACGACATCGTGACCCTAATTTATTGTAAAGCTCCAACAAAAAGTAAGAGCTTACTTACTAAGCAAATCTATACTAATATTATAAAGCTGAAGAGTTTGTTTGTTTGAACGCGCTAATCTCGGGAACTACTGGTCCGATTTGAAAAATTATTTCGGTGTTAGATAACCCATTCATCGTGGAAGGCTATAGGCTATATATCATCACGCTAAGACCAACAGGAGCGGAACCACGCGGGTGAAAACTCGGAGCGTATAATAATTATATAAAGAAGCCAGGATATATTTTATTACTGTTATCAAAAAAATCGCGATATATTATAGCAATAATTTAAACTTTCAGAAGAATAATGGAAACATTGTTTGATATTATGTACCTAATTCATTTTATTATAATAGATTATAATTAACATAGCTAGTTCATAAGAATGATTGTTAATGAGCTCTTGCTTCTTTCAAAAATGACCAGTAGAATATTCATAAGTTCGTCCGGCTTTTCGTTGTCCCTGAAACAAAACATACACATTTAATCCAAATTAATTATTCATTCATTTTAATTTACACAGATAAAAAGGTAGGTAATAAATATATAGAACACATCTAGTTAAATCTACATCTCTGAAATAAAGACGGTTTCATAATCCGGAGATAATTCCCTTTATTACGTTGGTGATTTTCTGTGACTAGAACTTGCTTGTTTATTTTAATATAAAAAATATGAATTGAATATTTAAAAACTTATTTTTCTCTCAGTCTTTAAATGAAATCTGAAACCTGTCGAACTTTGCCCTCTTGAGACTGAAATTTATAAGGGATTAGAAATTTATACTTTTAAACCAAAAATTCTTGAAAAATTAGTAAAATTTTTTTAAACAAAAATTGTTTCAAATAAAAATATTATCTTGACGTAGTTTAAAATACTTTTTTGTAAAGTAACGTACCTGTTTTACATTATTGTTAACAATCATTTAAAAATGCGACCGAAACACATACATGCATACATTTTCATTTTATATTCTGTATCATATTATCACAATTTATTAAATATATCAAAATTTTCGTTTATCACGTTTCTACACAAAAATAATTACCTATCTCTATCTCAAAAGTAGTTTCTTTTTCTACATCAGTACATCAATAAAAACAGAATAAAACCTTCCCTCTTCATAATATTCTCCTTATTGTACACCAATTTCAAACAATGTCAAACATTTCCATATCTCCCACAATTATGTTTCGTTATTCAGACAATCAGGAAATTCATCTAAATTCGTGCTCTACGTATTTGTGTTACAATTACAGTAAAACTGAATATGCAGTATCCAAACTCCAGTACAACGGAATATGCAGTAGCCAAAGTGCTAACTCCTCACTTCCTGAATGTTCAACTTGTAGTTTGTTTGTGTTATTTAGTTCCTAGCATTAATTTACATACGTATTATTCTTGTGGTTTCGATATCTAATTCTATTAGAGTATCAAAAAATAAAGAGGAAAAATTTAATATAATTTTCAGCCTGTTACAATTTTTTTAAAAAGCCATCCGACAGATGTGAAATTCTTATTAAAAGGCTTTTTTTACCAAATCCATTTTTTTATCCTGCAAGCATAGCCTGGACAAGCGGCTAGTCATTAATATAACCTCCATATTTTTCGATATGTATCTTCGCTGTACACCATACTTCCAATAAAACAAAAAACAACTATAAAAATAATTGACCATACACTTTTTGTTGCAGATCCCCGTACCCGACTTTGTAAGTACCGAACGTTAATTTACGACTTCAGTCATCTGCTTATAAACTCAACGCTTTGATGTAGGTACGTTAATCTAATGATGAGATTAAAAACTTTCTTACCTTTTACTTTTATTCATAGCTGAAGTTTCATACTTAATATCTTATGGTCTGAATTGTCCGGTTTTAAAATTATACGCTTGTTATCAATATAACATATTATTCTGTGTGTTTGTTTGAGTCTACGTTTATTTAAAATCAATAAAAATAACTATTCTAATCAATAAATTTGGATATCGTTTTTCAGGTATTTTAAAACGAAGCTTCTATAGGCAGAAAAAATACACGCAGAAGAAGTATTTTTGTTTTATTTCACAAAGCAACGCAGATAGACGTTAAGCATAATAGGGCTTTGAAGATTTATTATAATAATCAATAACATAATAATTATGACTCTACATTTTCTCTACATTATAAGTTAAATTTAAAAAGCGCAAATAAACCATTTACAAATCACGATCATTTTTTTATCCTTTCCTCTCCTTTCTGGTAATAATTTTTGACAGTGACATAATTATTAAGTTTTCCATATTTTTTTTTTATTTTATTCCACCCTTGTGACACACCATAAAACATTATACAAAGAATATAAGCCCTTAAAATACGAGCAATCCGCGGATAAACTTCCTTAACGTTTATTCATTCTGGAATATTCCATAGAATTATTCCATTCCATATAAAAGACGTGGAATTCAAGTGTCGAAGCAAAACAGCAATCACATTTTGCTGGCAATCTTAACAATTTAAGAATACTTCGTGAATGGAATAAGGCTCCAAAGGTAGGAAAATCACCTAATCTTTTCATTTTATAAAATCACATTTCTTATACATATACAGGAGTATTTTTTAATAAATATATACTTGATTTTACTTTGTACATGAAAATTTCTTTTAACATGTATATTTGTTTGAGTTGGAGTAATATTGGTTTCACCTGTATGTTTGTATGTAACCGACTACATTAAACTATATTTTAAACTTTTATACGGATAGATGTAATGCAATGTATTATCAAGGATAGGAGAAAGCACATTAATATAATTATTATTGTATTATCTATCTTTTTAAATCATGGTTAATGTTTGTTAATTAATACTACTAGATTTCCGCCCGCGGTTTCGCTCGCATTTTTAAATAAAAACTCGCTGTGAGATTTCTAAGATAAAAAGTAGCCTACGTCTTATTCTGGGTCTTCAGCTACCTATAATTTCATTGTAATCGGTTCAGTAGTATTTGCGTGAAAGAGTATCAAACATCCATCCTCACAAACCTTCGCATTTATAATATTAAATGGATAGGATATTTATTTTAACATGTCTGTGATTAGTCAAAATCGAATCGTAAATGGAGCTTCTCCATCGAATCTTGTATAGCTGATGGTCCTTATTTAAAATTAAATAACAATTTTCTAACATTTCTACCACACATACTTTCTACATTATCAATTTTCCGATTGGTACCGATTTACTGAATCGTAAAAGATGTGTCGACATAAATTGTGCGCTTAGAACATCTTAGTGCACAATTTTACAAAGTGCTATTCCGACTTGCTAAGTAAAATAGGAAAGCCTGCAGAGGCTGTTTTTCATTCGATTAAATGATCTCGCTTGTGGAAATGCTGTCTTATGTGGTAGAATATATGGGTTTCATTTTATTTTTGATAGATTAATTTCATTATGTATTTTCAGTGGTGTAGCTTGTTGAAGCTTTTTTTTCTTCAATATTGGCTGTTTATGTCCACACTCGTAGCCTCGTAGCAGTAAAATAATAATAAATCAGCTTGTAAAACGAAAAAAAAAATATTTTCGAAATGCATATGTTTGAAGAATCTCGACGGAGCTATGTAGGTATGTAGTATGTAGATATATTATTAGATATGTGTGTGTGTGTGTGCTCGTGCTGCTCAGTGTTATGTTTGAATGTTGTTTTGACCAGAAACCTACTAAACAATTTTGGTTAAAACTTCACCTGCACCTGTAGTCGATTTTATCCGCGAGTAAAACCAGGAACTTGAGCTAGTACCCGTATAACATGCTCATTCATTTAATTCTTCATTCACTTCAAACTAGGCCGAATCACAATAACGAGGGGAATAAAATAGAAAACAATACTTAAACCACGTTTAAATATTCTCTTGCTGTTGCGAATATTTATTATTATTAAAGATTATTTGGAAATAGAGCGCGAAATCTTTTTTGTTTTTATTGATGAATTGAAATTAAAGAAACCAAAAGTAGAAATTAATTAACTACTTAAATGTAAAGAAACAATTATTGTTTATTATAATTAAGGGTATAATAATTATTTATTCATTACCGACGGATCAAAAAAACATTCGTAGATAAATAACAAATTTCAGTGTCTTCTCTATCGCATTTGAAATAACACCATGATAACCAATAGGGTAAAATAAATTAGGTAAACATTACATGACATAAAATATACCTAACTAGATAACTTAAAACAATTCGACACAAATCCATTAAATCCTATTTAAAAGTAAACGAAACGAATCCATCAACGCAATCAAATAGTATTAAAATGTATTAATGGTGTGAAAACATTTCAATTACATTTGCCGGTCACACTCTGTATGTGTTTACCCGAAATCCATTAGAGTACGTCCACACACGCATTTAATTTAATGCTATGTCCATACGACACTTGGCCAGTTTGATCTTCGTGTTCGTTCGTGTCAGTCGTGGGACGTCCACTGCTGGACAAAGGCCTCCCTCAAGGTTTTCCACCACGACCGGTCACCGGCGGCCTGCATCCAGCGGCTCCCTGCCACTCGGACCAGGTCGTCTGTCCATCTTGTGGGTGGTCGTCCCACGCTTCGTCGTCCAGTACGTGGCCTCCATTCGAGAACCTTTTTGCCCCAACGGCCATCGGTTCTGCGGGCTATGTGCCCAGCCCATTGCCACTTCAGCGTGCTAATCCGGCGAGCTATGTCGGTGACACTGGTTCTCCTACGGATCTCCTCATTTTTGATTCGATCTCGTAGGGAAACTCCGAGCATAGCCCTTTCCATAGCACATTGAGCGACGCTGAGTTTGTGCACAAGGCCCAGTTTGATCTGCTTGTATGAAATTATACAGCTGTGTACCGTCCACGTACCTATATCATAACTAAAATTATGGATGCTAAAACAACTATCTCTATCTGCCTTCTTCACTCCTCAACTACTGAATCGATTTGGATGAAATTTGGTAAGATAGCTTGAGACCTGAGATATAGGACACAGGATAGGTTATCCCGGATTTTTTATTTTACTCTGCGGCTGAAAGCTCAGGCGGAGAGCTAGTTGTCAATAAAATGCTGAAGTACTGATGAATAGGTAACAAAGTTTGTTTTAACCATTATTTTTGTGTTTCACAAATCACAATATGCAAGCCTTTTTAAAGAAGTTTTCAGTACCTACGTCAAATAAACCGATTACTGACTAGTCCATCACTATTCAAAAAAAATGTGTGCATGTACTATCTAGTGTACACACGTAAGAAGTGAAACTTCTTTATGACCTTATTTTTCAAAAAAAATATTTACTGCAACTTTACAGAAATACGTCGAATCACGCGTGGTAGGGATAAGAAAAAGATGGCGAGTAACGGAAAAATGTCACGCGTAACGAAAAAATGTTACACTAAATTTTTTTCCAACCCCGATAAAGAAGTTTCACTTCAAAAATTTACAAAGCAAATAGTTTGTGAGTGAGCGAAACGTGGGAGTAGTTACCTACATACTAATTTATTCCCTTTGACTTCTGACAAACGACTGATAAGTACAGAGACAATGGATCAAACATTCGACAAAGGTGCAGTGTTGTTTTTTTCTAATTCTATTCTATGTATTTCTGTTCTATGAACTTATATAAGATAAAATGTGTAGGATAATAAAAAAATAGATGAAAAGTTGTATAATGCTTACTTACTAGTAAATTTTATAAAATTTATAAGTAACATACCTATAAAAGTTGGTGTCAATTAAGGACAAAATATACTTGCTATGTATTTTCATCACATATCTACTATCTTAAACAAATTATTAATATACTTCTTATCTAATCAAAAATGTTATACAATTATTATTCATTTAACCAATTTCATTGATACTAAAACTCACGTCTATTTTCAGACTCCCTTATTCAGAAACATTTCAGCTAAAATGAAATATGAACACTGTTAATTACTTTTAGACGTACGCACTGACATCGAAGTTAATTTACGATTGTTAATAAGTTTCCCGGCGCCGTGTAAAATTGTGACGTAATGAATCGTATGTGTGTGTGTATTAGTACGCCCAGAGCAGGATTAGTATCCTGCTGTGGGATCTCGTACTATTTAAGTAATTAAAAATGCTTGCGACCAAATTTTGACCGGCAACTTAGTCGATACGTCTTACGTGCTCGGGACTCACTAAGAGATCATTTTAAGAATACTGGTATCCTTACTGTACCATCACAGTATATATTTAATAATATTTTGCATGTACACAAAAGCTCTGACTTACACACAAGAGTAGGAGATAGACACGATTATGGCACAAGGAACAAGAATAGAATTGAAATGCCATTTTTCCGTTTAGCTAAAGTTAAAAATTCATTTATGGGTCAAGGTATACGCTTATACAATAGAATTCCTCACAATATTAAAGAGTTTAGTAGTTCTAAATTTAAGACTTACATAAAAAATGTACTAGTTCAGAGAGCGTACTACAGTATTCAGGAATATATGGACGATAAAGACCCCTGGAGGGTTGTCGCGTAAAAACCACAGGACAGTTCTTTGGCATATTATGTAGTTAGGTAGATATAAGTTACATACTATGTAAATTTATTGACATTATTTAAAAGAGCAACTATGGAGTTTCTTGCCGATTCTTCTCCATAGATACTGCTTTCCGAATCGGTGGTAAATGTTAAAAATACTATGTAATGACGATTCGAAAGTGCTACTAAATAGTAGTCTAATTGAATAAATGAATGTTTGAGTTTGAGTTTGAGTTTGAGTTTGATATATAACATTCTCCTAATTATAAAATATATACATAAGATTTTGGTTTTAGCAAAAAAACGATAAACGCACTAATCCTCCTGTGGGATCTTAGACTATATGTCAAAACGTGCGACAATATTTCTCGTCAAATGTACGTTATATAATAAGTTGTATATCGAACAGTTACTTGCCCCAACCTATTCCCAGTTTTTCCGATAAAAAAATATTAAAAAAAAAATGTTTCGATAGTAGATGGTCAAATAATTTTAAAACTCGATAGATGAGTTTTTTAAAGAACATAAAAAAAACGATCACGAGGTGATATTTGAACCCGCGTCTTTCGCAATACAAAATTTTCCATTATATAATATTATAAAGCTGAAGAGTGTGTTTGTTTGTTTGGACGCGCTAATCTCAGGAACTACTGTTCCGATTTGAAAAATTCTTTCGGTGTTAGATAGCCCATTTATAGTGGAAGGTTATAGGCTATAATATATTATCATCACGCTAAGACCAACAGGAGCGGTGCAATGCGGGTGAAACCGCGGAGCGCAGCTAGTTTAATGATATATTGGGTAATTTAATCAGAATTTATAAGTCAGCGTTATTCTTTTAAATAATTACTATTTTATCCTTATTATTTTTATTTTCGTCTTTGTTGATAATTATAACACAAAAACAATGTGAAAATACTGATTAAAAAAATCTTTACCTATTCATTAACTTTTAAATACATTTTTAACACATTTCAAGCACTAACGGTTCAAAGTTGGCAACACGAATCATTATATTTTATACAAAAGGGCTATCTCCCAACAAAATAACAAAATCTACAATTTCAAAGGTATAAAAAATACTAACAAATTAATCATCATCCATTTTTTTCATGAGATTCATTATTTTACTTGCACCGTATTAATAATTAAAGCAATTATAATTTATATTCCTCCACTTGTAAGTGTCACATAAGTAAGTAGTCACCCTAAAATAACTTAGACACGTATTATCATTTTAGTACATGCTATTACCTCTATTCAAAGTACCTGACTGCAAAATTCGTACAAACCAAACACAACATCATAAACGTTTCCCACAATTTGCAAGGTACAACTGCAACTGACAACCCAAAATGGAAAACAAGACCATGTTTATTGGTACATAAAGTCTAGCTCAGAAGGGAATAAAAACTAGGCTACAATTCGCAGAAACTGTATACGGGATAAGATATATAGTCAGTTATTACGAGAATCGAATATAAACGCCCTGTTCGACAATAATACAGGCCGAAAAATATCTGGGGATAATGGTACGATTTCTTTTCCTAATGATACAAAGAGGATTAATTGAATATATATTTTCTAGATTTTATGTTATCTATACCTATATCATAAAGTTGAAGAGTTTGTTTGTTTGTTTAAACGCGCTAAACTCGGGAACTACTGGTCCGATTTCAAAAATTTGTTCGGTGTTAGATAGCCCATTTATCCAGGAAGATTATAGGCTATAATTATATCATCACGTTACGACCAACAGGAGTGAAGCCACGGGGGTGAAACCGCGCGGAGCAGATAGTCTTAAATAAATCTTAATTTTGGTTCTAAACAAACACCTCTTTGCTACAGTTGTTAATATGTAAACATAGCAACTGATTTGCTGAGGTGAAGACTATTAAGAAAAGCTTCGAACAAGATACATAAGGCCATAGCCAGATAACTTTTCTGTAAAGAAATGAATGAATGAAAACATGTGTGATGCATCATTTCCAAAAAAAAAACATTGGGCTTTAGTTTCTTCAACACTTTACAGATAAAAGATAACTTAATTGATGAAATACAGCTCTTTAGTTAAGTATTGACAGTTTAACGTTCATCAACGGGATTCGAACCCACGTCTTTTGCCTGGCAGTGGCAGATACCTAAACATCTTGGCTGATTATTATTCCTTAACAAGTTCCATTTTCAAATATGTACAATTTGCATTTAATGCTATAAAAATAAGTTCTAAATCAATATCTTTATTATTCCAGCCACTTCATATTAAAGTTGCTCAAGAATAAATAAAAAACAAGAATAGACAGTGAAAAAATAAAGAAGCTACACTTTATAAATAAAACCTTCACGTCTTCAATAATCCGAAAGCAAATTTTCCCAAACACTCGGGCCTATATTGAACGCAATACTTCGATACCCTTCAAAATATACAAGCTATGAATAATATTGATAAACTTGAGATTTCTTAGTATACACAACACGTGAGATTGTTCACATCTTATTTTCCTGTCACGGCATAGGTTGGTATACTTCGTTGGTATACTTGTAATCGAAGAGAGTCTGACTGCCTTAAATAAAATGCACTTTTGAAAAGTTTGCGCATTAAAATTCCATGACGTGACAGTATTGCCATGACGCGACCTTGAAATTTTACTCTCAATGCACCTAAAGAAGTTCAACTTCAAAATTATATTTATAAAACATGTAGGTGACTATGATACAGTCAATTTACAGTGACTAACTTACCAACGCATAACCAAATACTAGCTGTAACTTCTTAAACTATTTATGAAATTTTCTGGCATGTTCCTTTTTATAGTGCAGTATCTCTAAGACCAGTGACCATTTTAATATCAACCAAGCTGTTCATGTAATAGTTGACAATCTGGAAGCATTTTGAAGTAGTAATATCAGTAACAGTACATATTCTACGCTAATAGGATTCAAGATTTCAATAGGATTCGGTATTTCAATGGGCTTACCGCTTATACGTTCGAACGGCCAGTTTCTGCTTCAAATACTCTGGTTGCCCTAGGGATCCTATCTTATATTTTGTCTGCCTGATGGTTTAGTAGTATCGACGAATATAGACCTAGAAGATTGTGTGGCGGTTTCCATAATCTGCCTCCTTTTATAAATTTTGAAGTCAATGTGGACAGTATATGGTTTCTTATTGTATTTAGGGTCCAAAAGACTATGTAGAAGTAGACCAAGCTTATTGTAAGTTTTGTAATGTTTAGACGTTTTCCGAATATAAAACATGTACTATGATTTCTTGTCTAATTTCGTAGGTTTATCTAAAGAACATTAAAGACACAAACCCTTTGTATTATAAAGATATTTCTAGAATTCAGTTTCAATTAAAAGATACCACCGTGTCTCAAGTGATTTAAAACAGAATTTCCTCATCGGAATTCCGTTAGGGACCGAAGAGCGCCTAATATACCAAACGAGGCGCGGAATAAATTTGAATAATGTTTCTTCCTTGTGCGTAAACCGTATTTGAGTTACAGCTTCAAAACTGACATGATATATAACATGCGAGTGAGTAATTTAAGAGTCGTAACGTAAGGGATCTCGAGAATGAAATGTGGGCGCGAGATTTTTCTATTTCGTTTATGAGGCGTGTGAACGTGATAAGAATTTGTGTGAGATTCATATTAAAATTACAAATGATGGAGGACATTTTTATTGCCCACGAGGGTGTTATGAGATTTCTGAACGCGTTATTGCTGTTCACCTATTAATCATACGAAGTAGTTTCTATAGGTGTTTGATGGAGATGCATGCAAATAGATATTTTTGATTGATTTTATAAAATAATATCGCTAGGACAGTGTTAGTCGATGTTTAAAATTATTTTATCATTATTGATTAAAAAAATAATTTAAAGAGCAATTGCAAAGAATTGGTCACCAGTCCAAAAGACCGAGAAAATTGTAGTATAATCTCGAATTATTTTTATTTCTTGTGTTGCAAGTGATAACAGAAATACGTCATCTCTGAAAATTTATGTCCATGACATACAGCCTGTTTTAAATATAGTGGGGTAATCATATTAAGATACAGCCTGATTTCATATAAATGGACGAATAGACAGACGGAGAACGAAATTTTAGTAAAAGGGTCCCGTTTTACCTTTTACAATTTAGATTTACCTAAAAACTAATCATAAATTTACTTAAATACTTCGCACGCAATACTACGAACTCATATTAAATAAAACAACCTTCGTAATCTGATAACAATTACAATGAAATCCGTCTTACCACAGACAGAAACGACAATCTAATCACAAGCTAAAACTCTAAATAAACATAAAACTAACAAATCAGATTATTCCAGAACTTCAGTCTAAAACCGTCTGGATCCATTCTCTAAGATGGCTTAGAATTGATAAAGGCCGAACCCTAATTAACAATATCAATTAAACCGCATAGACATTACGCAAATTGAATCTTACAGTTTGTTAATAGGGTACATTTTCGAAGAAGATCAATCAGATATATTATTTAAGTGATAGAAGGCATTAACGATAGTCATTTGTGCCTTCGTTCCATCTGTCAATTCCATCGATACGATTGGCAAATCTAATTTGCTAGATTTACTCGGAATGCACGTAAGAATTGCAATTTCAATTTAACTTTTAGCTGCTTCCTTCTGAGAATTATAGTATTGGAGAATTCCATTCACTTGCAAGTTTTAAAGGAGGATGTAGAATTGTTGCCACGGTACGGCAAAAAGACGCGGGTGCGAATTTTTCTATTATTAAAGAAAAATATCAAATTATCATGATGTTTTTTGAAATAAAAACCGGCCAAGTGCGAGTCGGACTCGCGCACCGAGGGTTCCGTACAAACATGCAATTGATTTTGTTACAGCTTAAAGGTATTATAGACCTGAGTATTTGGTATGAATTTCAATTTAATACCTCTACGCGTTTGTGAGGAAATGGGTAACTAGTAAGTTTAAAATTATTAAAAAAAAAAAATATTATGTGATGTAACTAAAAATTTATGGTTTTCGTAATTTTTCCTATAAGATGTTGCTTCGTACCAAATTTCAAGATTCTGAGTTCACGGGAAGCACCCTGTAGGTTTTGATTCCCTTGCAAGTGTCGAAAATTTGCGGCATAAACGGCTGTATATTTTGATTGCGTTGGCTTAGAAGTTTGATTTTTTCACAGCTTCAAGGGACAGTAGACCTGAGTAATTGATATAAATTTCAGCTTCATACCTCCACGCGTTCCTGAGAAAAAGGGTCTTGACAGACGGACGGACGGACGGACAACAAAGTGATCCTATAAGGGTTCCGTTTTTTCCTTTTGAGGTACGGAACCCTAAAAAGCAACCGTTGCATTCAAAAAGATCAATTAAAAAAAACTGTTACTTCATTTTACTATGTTGTTGATTAATATGAACACTTTGGGTCAGTGTCTGTTACCTAGTTGACTCAATGAATAAATCGCGTTTAAAATCCGTTAAAAGTTGGAAATTTCTAATATGTAATAATTATGTTATATCAAACACAGGAATTTACCATTAGAAAAGCGCTTATTAAACGTTAATGTACAAATAAAACAAGATTCAATTAATTAAGTTTAATTGTATATTCACTTATAAAGAATTGTCTAATTAAGCATTTGTTTGTCTCTAAGCCGCCGCTCAAGCAGCTTTGACGGACGCTGTCAAAGCGTTGGTTGACCCACGCTGGTGGAAACAATTTTTGATTATCTATGTTGAGATTGGAACTGGGTGTAATAGTAATTAATAATTATTATTTTTATATAAGAGGTACCTAAAAGAGACTGATTATTCTTCTAAGTACAAATATCAATCCAAAGTATTAAAGACTCTTTAATAAAGAGAAAGATCTCAAAATACCAAAACTTAGTATTTAAAGTAAAAGTAACAATTACTGATTTGATTTAGATGACTGATTTTACTGAGAACTTAATTTGAAAAAATAATAAAAATTAAAATTGTTATTATTAATATTTTAAAAATATTATTTTTTTATTTTATTATATTATTTTTAAATAAATGATTACAACAAATTTAATATATGTACTGTGCTTTCATTTCATGCCCTAATTAAGGCAAAATAGTAGGTAAAATGCACCAAAGTTCAGTATTTTTAGAAATTTCATACTTGACCACGTGAGTTTCGGTTTCGGTTTCGGTTTCGGCCGAAACTGAAGCCACGGCCGAACATTCGGTTTCGGTTTCGGTTTCGGCCTGGAAACCAGTTTCGGTCGGGCACTAGTACTTGTTATGTAAGTATGTACACGGCGGAGTATAATAACTTAAGTAAATAAAACCTTTATTTTAAAATTGTTGTTTTTTTACCTTAAATTATTTAATTCATCCAGACTGAGTCAGACTAGTAAGCTATCCTTCCTACTAATATTATAAAGGAGAATGTTTGTGAGGATGGATGTATGTGTATGTGTAGGTATGTTTGTTTGTTACACAAATACTACTGAACCAATTGAATTCAGCACAAATATAGAGGGTAACTTGGATTAACATATAGGATAGGTTTTATCCCGGAAATCCCACGGGAATGGCAACTATGCGGGTTTTCTTTGAAAACGCGGGCGAAGCCGCAGGCGGAAAGCTAGTAATAACATAATTGTTAATCTACGTTACAAATAACTTTCCCATTCACCCTGAGTTGAACTTCTCATAAATTTATAAACGAATTCCCTCAGATATTAAAATACCGTTCAAAGTTGTGATATTACTTAACAGTTGTTCAGTTTTCGACGAACTCTGAATATAAATAACTACAGAGATTAGACCTTTTATATTTTCCGCTCTATTGTGAACTTTTGCTAACGATAAACCTTATCCGTGGAAAGATGACATTTTGTAAACAGCGGTAAATATTTAGATCATATATTTTTTGACTAAAGCGTGTACAAAGTTTTTACTTCATGTAGATTCCTATCGTTTTTAAATTACAATAGTTTCAAAGAAATTACGCCGTATATCAAAAATATTAATCCAGCCAAAAAAAACATTCAATATTTTATACTAATATTATAAAGCTGAAGAGTGTGTTAGAACGCGCTAGTCTCAAGAATTACTGGTCCGATTTGAAAAATTATTTCGGTGTTGGATAGCCCATTTATCGAGAAAGGCTTATAGGCTATATATCTTCACGCTAAGACTAACAGGTACGAAGCCAAGCGAGTAAAACCGCGAGGCACAGTATTCTATAAAGTTGAAAATTTGTACGAATGTTCACCAATAAAATACAAACTGAAAAGTCGCAATCAAACGATCTTGAGAAAATTAAAAAATACTAAATTAATTAAACTAAATAAATTTGAACTGTTAATTACTTTCGTACTTTCGTAAAAACAGAATTTTTTTTACATAGTCAAATAAAAATTTAATCAAAATTCCCTCTGCAAATAATTTCTAACATTTATTAAAAACTAGCTTTCCGCCCGCGGCTTCGCCCGCGTTTTCAAAGAAAAACCTGCCCCGTAGGATTTCCGGGATAAAACCTATCCTATGTCCTTTCTCGGGTATCAAAATATCTCTATACCAAATTTCATGCAAATTGGTTCAGTAGTTAAGGCGTGATTGAGTAACAGACAGACAGACAGAGTTACTTTCGCATTTATAATATTAGTATGGATTTAATTAGCATTTGTAAACAAATTTCGTAACTGTGTTTTTTTTTTATGTAATTGAGTATAGTATCCTTGAAACGTCCTTTTAAATTACCTAATTATTAATACTACTTAATTAATTACTTATGCCAGGTTTTAATTTATATTACGAAGACGATGAGGTAGTAAATTCAGTAGAGAAACAACAACTATTTAGCTGTAGTGAGATATGAATAAACTATAAATATTATAATTATGCAACCACTGCACTGTTTAAAATAGGCAAAAATAGCAGACATTCCCAAAAAAATAGTATAAATAAGTAAAGACCTAAAGTTACCATAGTATCGTGTCCAAGAATACCACGTACCTATCTTTCACTAAACTCAACTATTTACTAAAGTCACACAAACACGACCAAATTGACAGGCATTAAATATAGACCACTAGATTTCCGCCTGCGGCTTCGCCCGCGTTTGCAAAGGAAAACCCGCATAGTTCCCGTTCCCGTGGGATTTCCGGGATAAAAACTATCCTATGTGTTAATCCAAGTTACCCTCTATATGTATGCTAAATTTCATTGTAATCGGTTCAGTAGTTTTTACGTGAAAGAGTAACAAACATCCATACATCCATACATCCATACATCCATACATCCATACATCCTTACAAACTTTCGCCTTTATAATATGTATTAGATGTTAAATTTACATCCACGGGGAATTTAAATTAAATACGCAAAAGATAAACATCGTCAAATTAACGTGGAACCAGGCACTTGTGTCATTAATTGTCTTATCCTGAACAAAATCAGGCAATGTCGTTATTTCGCCGCCTCTTAAGTGGTTACAATGTTCATACCAAATACATGTCTTATTTTCCCATTTACAAATAAAACCTTAGAAATCTTGTATCAAAAAGGATAAATGTTCACAAAATTAGTTTGAATTTCTTGAATGTTTCCAGTCCAAAACAAAATAAGGAATTATACATTTTTATAATAAGTCACTTTGAATACTTTTCCGGTTTGAGGTAAATTAGAAAAGTCGTAGGAATTTCGTTATAAATAATTTAACATTAGACTTTGTAATTGAGTTGAATATTATGATTGTGTTCAGGGCAAAGGGCTTTAAGTAAAAAAATATATAAAAGGACTTACACGTGCCACGTACAAAATATAACACCTCAATTTTTTTTGCTGACTCAGAGAAACATTCTGTATACATGACCCGCTACTTTATCCTATTTTTAGTGTCACATAGTCTCTTTTACGGTTCTGTGTCCATGTTTTGCTTCACCGGTAAAAAAAGGACCGAATTTTCTTCCAGAATATTTTATACAGATTAAAAATGAAAACACTGTCGCGCAATTTTTTTCCAGAATATTTTTTACAAAAATAATTTTGCTATCATGTATATTTAGGATAATTTACATCATCATCGTTATAAATGACCTTTATTTACGCTCACGGTATCACAGAAAACATCGTTAAAACAATCCATCGTGAAGATAATGTACCAGCCCGTCTTAAACTCTCTTGATTGAAATTTAGTAGCCCTTCAGAACTCTGGAAAGCTCTTTCAGGCAAATTATGTATATAGTAAGTAGATATACCTAATACTTATGTTCTATTATATAAAAAGAATTAGGAATTTGCATACTAATTCTATTTAGTACTAGCTGTGCCCCGCGGTTTTACCCGCAGTGCTCCGCTCCTGTTGGTCTTAGCGTGATGATATATAGCATTATAGCCTTCCTCGATAAATGGGCTATCTAACACCGAAAGAATTTTTCAAATCGGACCAGTAGTTTTTAACATTAGCGCGTTCAAACAAACAAACAAACTCTTCAGCTTTGTAATATTAGTATTCAGCCTTTTTCACTTTTTCCGACCAGGAGGTCGTTGAGGCTGTTTTGACTTACCTTAAATGATGTGTTGCTAGTTTATTACCTGTATTTCTGTATTTACACGTGCGTAATGAAGGCTCCGTAGCGCGTAGGAATCAATTTCAAAGTGCCTTACATTAATTAATTTCATTATCTATTTCGTGTGATTAATCAACAAAGTTTGATACTTTCGCTGTTCAGAGTCCACAATTTCCTATACGCCTGAAATTTTTATCAGTAGAACAATCAAATACATATCCTAATATATAGGTCATTAAGTCTATTTTCATTTAATGTAATCTTAATTGAATACTGATTAAATTGAACAAGTTTTTGGAATTTTACGAGGAGGAAGTGACAAAATGTACCAATTACAGCGGCATTAGGTAAAGTTTTAAAGACATTTAATTGAATTCGGGGGGATTTTTTCGTAAAATCTCATTCCGTAAGGATGGGACCTCAATTACAGTCGCCCTTTGTTCTATAATGTCTTTAAGATACGTTTACACTGGACTTTTAGCTGCAATATACAGTGAGACTTCTTTAGGCTTTCTTTTGATATTGTGATTTGCAAAATGCAAAACTTTTCTGAATTAAAATTAATGTTGTGAACTGTTTTCACGTTTATCATAATCTTTTCGTATTTAGCACAAAAGCTTTTGTTCTATTGTATATTTAACAGTGTGTTGTGATTTGAAAAACTCTCAGTGAATAAATTAAATTATTATGGACTACAACTGTCATGATTTAACTTTTGTCTATATACTTTTCCTATTTAGGTTCAGAGTATATTTTACAAAAAAAAAACTTTTGAAATGACTAAGCCATGAAACTGTTTATATTATTAAAACCAAAATCAGATGTTATTTCGTAAGCAAAAACACTATTAATCGAATAACAATCTATTTTCCCGAATTTAACATCAGGTACAATTACAATACCTCATCTATACTAATAATAATATTATAAAGAGGAAAGGTTTGTATGTATGTATGGTTTTCACGCATAAACTACTGGACCGATTTTGATGAAATTTAGCATAATCTGTAGACCCTGAGGAAGAACATAGGCTACCTTTTATCGCGAAATATGTACCACGGGCGAAGCCGGGGCGGACCGCTAGTCAATCTATAAAACCTTAACCTCAGTGAACGCAGTCTAACCTTCCAAACTGTATCCATGAATCCCTAGGGACTTTTATTGTCATTCGTCTTAATTTTTTGCGACGTCGCCTAATAGTGAATCTAGTTTTAGAATTTTACGAGAAATCCTTTTACGTGAAGTCTACGTTTTACTTATTCTGTCGGATTGCTGATACGATCTTTTTGTTATGTGAAAGTAAATCATAATTTTCTTTTTATGTAGAGAACTTTACCTTATTTTTATAGAGATTGTATATGTTACTTTATATTATGTGAAGCAATGGAGAAAATAAAATTGCAGCGTAACGACACACTTATTTATTTTGAAAGTTTTAACAAGAATAATCCACGTTTAACAATGGCAAGCTAATATATAGGCTTATCCCCTCCGCGTGGCTGGCTGGTAGGCATGGCGGTGGCATGGCGGCTGGCAGGAGGGGATGTCAACATGGCGGCTTGGCTTGACGGCGGTGACAGGCGACGTCACGTCCGTTACCACAGAACACATATTACTGTCCGTTACACTCGGCCATCCTGAAACAGTTGTTCCCACAGGAACAACAAAAATAATTAGCTCTCTAATAAATCAATAAGATCTTCGGTTTCCATTTGCTCATCCGAACTGCTAGCACTATCAGAAACTGTAACAATACTTTTATAGGGCCTCAACGAATCTGCAGCTACTAACCCACTAAAACTCTATATACTTCTAATTTGGTACCTATCATTGCCCAATACTTTTGTTACGACATAAGGACCGGAATGCAAGTCGTCAAGTTTAGTGTTAACTTTGGATGCTGAACAAGTAGGTGCTTGACGCGTTAGCAATAAATCACCCTTCATATTTATGTGAGCGGATTTTCGTTTCCTATCGAAGTTACGTTTCATTCTAGCGCTCGCTTTTAGTATCCTGACATTGCACCATATAAAACCAATCCGCTACTTCGAGACGATTCACGTTCATAGTGTCTACTGGATGTCTACTTAACGCATCTACATGTTTCATTCGTTCCCCCGGCCTATACTCTACGCTTATATCGTTATCTTGTAAAGAAAGCCACCACCTTGCGATACGTGGTATAATGTCACGTTTTGTAAGCGTAGCGCGGACTGCTGTACAATCAGTAACAATCTTAACCCTTTTTTCCTACTATATATACGCGAAAATGACGCAAGGATTCTACAACAGCAAGAGTTTCAAGTTCATAACTATGATACATGCTTTCCTCTTTACTTGTCACCCTACTAAAATATAAAACGGGTCGCAACGTACCATCAATCTGCTATTCCTAATTTACACACAAAGCACAGGATCGTACAAAGCTAACACAGGCTCGAAACACAAACACTTTTTTAATTGTTCGAAACTATTGTTTTGATCACTACTCCATATCCACGAAGCTTTCTTTTTAGTTAAATCGGTTAAAGGGCGGGCAATGATAGCAAAATTGTAAATAAACTTACGAAAATAACTACACAACTCGATAAATTGACGCACACTATGGTGGTCGGTGTTGGAAAACGAGACACCGCTAATAACTTTGAATCGCCCGGTTGAATACCCTTAGCCGATATTTTATGACCTAAATACGTTATTTCATTTTGCAAGAACGAACACTTACTCATGTTTAATTTTCAATTTTCTACTTCAAGTTTGACAAGTACCGCTTGCAAAATATCGCCTGACATAACGTCATTCGAGGGTAAGAGTAAATCGTCTAGAAATGCCAAAATTTCACGTTTACCATGTTTGTTTTTAACATTATTATTTTTAGTTCTACCTACAGATTCAACTATTTTATTTATCAACCGCATAAAAACGGATGGCGCGTTCGCTAAACCGAATGGAATACGAGTGTACTCGAAATGACCCTGAGGTGTTATTAACACGTAATTATTGATGATGGCCTTGAACCATATCTAAACTCGTAAAATATTTGTGGCCCGCTAATTTCGAAACCTGATCGTCTATGTTTGGCAATGGAAATCTATCTTTTACGGTAATAGCATTTAAGGCACGGTTATCAACACACATCCTACTGTCACCGTTTTTCCTTTTGACTAAAATGACCGGAGATGCATAACTAGATTCAGACTCTTTGATAATCTCGGCATCTAATAAATCACTTAAGACTGAACTACTGCTTGTTCGCTATGCGATAATCGATAAGGCTGGCGGTAAATAGGCTGATCACTAGTAAGCTTTATTATTAGCATTATAATTGGCAAATCTATGGCAAGCAAGGGTAAGTACCTGGCTATTTGGCTGTAGTGGAGACTCCTGGCAACTTTCAGCCCTGGTTAGGACCTCTCCCGGCGGCCACACGATAACCTCGCAGCCCATGTTGATGACTTTGATGTACCCGTCTTCACCAGTGAGCAGGGTGGATGGAAGAGAGTAGGCCACTCCCTGCAGCTCATGATGCCGAGGCGGTGTAACCGCATCGTTGACGACCTTATTTCCGAGAACCCGCACTTGAATGATGGAAGAGCCAGGTGGAAGTCTCTCTTCGTTGACTGTGACGACTTTAAAGCGATCATGGTCTTCGATAGCCTCAATATCGCAAATGGGATTGGGATCTTGAGTACGATTAAATTTGATTATGCCTTTGCTAACTGTCAATGTCATACCTTCGCTGTTGATGACAGGCTGACCGATTAAAAGATTAACATCGGCCATTTTGATGCTAGACAAGTAGGCGTGGCATTTCATGGTTATACCGTCAATTTCTAATTGAAATTCGACTTCTCCACGACTCGTTGAGAGTCCACCGGAGAATCCTTTTAAAATGACACTCGTCGGTTTGACATCCAATGACAATGCGTTCGATACTTGTTCGTTTAAAACGTTAACTTGACTGCCGGTATCAATGTATGCTTTCACGTGGATGCCATCGACTTTAACGACCTTTTTGTATATTTCATTATAAGGGCGTAGTACATTTACTTCTTTTATGTTGTCGGTTGAGATAGATCTTCTATTTTCCGTGGCAATTGTAGAACAACGTGAAGCAATGTGTCCCTTATTTCCACATTTATAACATGTACGTGTGTCAGGTAGGGAGCAATCACGCAGTAAATGACCAGTTTTCTTGCATCTCGGACACGGGTCTGTTTCGACATTGGGTGGCATTGACTTTTTATCCAGGTGAGATGGCCTACTCACCAAATTTTTATGAAACCTTGTGTCGATAGGTAAAGTACGGTAGTCGTCAAGTGCACATAAAAATCCTTCGTAAAGCTCTCCTGGCGTGTGGCATTGGAAGGCTCGAGCGTTAGGTTGTAGCGATAGTGGCAGACCACGAATGATACAGGAAACGCTGGCGCTATCGGATAACTTGCACCGGAAGCACATGGCGATTTTATCTTGATAGTATTTTGTCATCGTCTCTGTAGGTTGCTTTTTCCTTTGTAGTAATTCTTCAAGCATGTTTCCATAATCGCGATATCGAGGAAATGCTCGCAATAGCATATCCTTCCATTGTTCCCACGTGTAATCGTAGTTCTCTAGACGATTATACCACTTCTTTGCTTGACCTCGCAGCTTATCTTGTAGGTAAAATGATTTAGTTGTATCGTCCCATCCATTTATTTCCCCAATTTGGTCAATTTTACGAATCCATGCTTGTACCGTGCATTCCTCACTATCAGGGTCAAATTCCGGGATTAAAGATGCAGCACGATGGACTTTTGACTTATTTGGAGCTTGGGGGTCATCTTCCAGGTTGCGTAAAGCCTTTACTACTTCTTTTTCCAGCAGATTCTTGAGCAACTTCCGTGCAGGCGGTGAAGAAGTACCCTCATCTTCCTCCGACATTGATTCGTCAGGAGGTCGACAAACTTGTGGTCGACGTCGTTTCATCCCACTTCTGATTTGTGAAGCAATGGAGAAAATAAAATTGCAGCGTAACGACACACTTATTTATTTTGAAAGTTTTAACAAGAATAATACACGTTTAGCAATGGCAAGCTAATATATAGGCTTATCCCCTCCGCGTGGCTGGCTGGTAGGCATGGCGGTGGCATGGCGGCTGGCAGGAGGGGATGTCAACATGGCGGCTTGGCTTGACGGCGGTGACAGGCGACGTCACGTCCGTTACCACAGAACACATATTACTGTCCGTTACAATTATGAATGAGATAGTTCAAGATTAACTAATTATAATTTGATTATTATTTCTGGTTTATAATAAACTGCCCCCCAAGACAAGTGGCTTTCTATCAGCGTAAAGTTCAATAGAATAGATTATGAATGTATGAGATTGACGTAATCAATCGTCGTCGTCGTCGTAATCAAACGTCAATCTCATATATTCATAATCTATTCTATTGAACTTCACGCTAATAGAAAGCCACTTGTCTAGGGGGGCTGGCTTCCGCCCGCGTGGTGTTTTAATAAAAGGTAGCCTATGTTCTTTCTCAGGGTCTAAAGATTGTCTGTGCCAAATTTCATCAAAACCGGTTCAGAGGTTTAAGCGAGAAAGCGTAACAGACAGACAGACAGACAGAGTTACTTTCGCATTTATAATATTAGTAGGGATGTCCCCTGAGAATGAAATGCTTCTACATTATGAATTTAATAACTTCCATTTAATTTACATATATTTGTATAACATGTAAATAAGAAAAATAACACTAAAATCGGTTCATTCGTTTGGAAGCAACTATTATACTTAAACACTAATCTAATATTTAACTTTAAAATCGTTTAATCTCAAAAGTGTAGAATTACTCGCTCCATTAATATAAACTCATATGAAATCCAACTTATATAAGTTCTATTTAAATTGAAAACTAAATACAACAAACAAAACTTAATAAGCCGGTTCCCTATACTAATATAACCGATTTAATTTCATACCAAAATACTGCTTAAAGTACCCTCAATTCCTTGTTTGTCTTGTGATGTGTTTGTGTGTTTCGGTTAATTAAACTTAGTATAAATAGAATGATATGATTTTAACGTACGTGTATTTGTGTTTATTTGCGATTAGTATTTAGAAATTATTATTTAGAAATAAAAGATTTTCTGAATTTTTAGATAGAACTATTTTTAACATAGAATTAGAATGAATCGCATACATTTAGACTTTAGAGAGATTTTGTAATATTTCCTCTTTATTCATGTTTTATTTAATATGGCACCATTTATCAATCCTAAGAAAAAAGGGTTCCTTTTTACACAGGTAGCGGTTAGCAAGACAACGTTAACCTCAATTCATTGTTAAGAATTAAATTGTGATTTATTAGTTGATAGGTTCTTCTTTTTAACCGACTTAAAAAAGGAGGACTTTCCGACCGTATATATATTTTTCGTTGTCTATTTTTATATCACACTATTTCCTTGAATAAAATCACAGAATAAAATACTGTATTGTTACTATTTTTATTAATCTTTATTTATTTGTTTATTATATTCAAACATAAAGTTATTCAATTCATAATAGGTTTGTTCAATAAACAAGATTATCTATTTTCAAACTGACCTTCAGTTTCACAAACACTTTTATATAATACTAGCTGCTCCGCGCGGCCCGTGGCTCCATTTCTGTTGGTCGTAGCGTGATGATATAGCCTTTAACCTTCCTCGATAAATGGGCTATCTAACACTGAAATAATTTTTCAAATTGGACCAGTAGTTCCCGAGATTAGCGCGTTCAAACAAACAAACTCTTCAGCTTTATAATATTAAGTATAGATTATCATATCATTGTTATTCATATTAAATCCGACATTTCAAGCAATATCAATCTAAATTCCAACCGAAAGATCGTAATGGGCTCTAACAAGACATTAATTATTTCAATTCATGTCAGCATTATCCGTAACGCACCCAGTACAAAGCCTTAAATGTGTGAACCATTAATTTCGGCCGATAAAACTCGTTGTGATTGTCAGAATATGGAATATCATTGGATATGGACCTTTAGGGAGTTCCGTTGTAAAAAGTTTGTGAGGGGTCCGACCTTTTCCTATTTCGAAAGCTGTATCAATGTATCTAAATGTAATTTTATACTTGCATGCAAATCATATTTTTTAATATTATGTTGTACCTAATAGCTAGGTACTGGAAGTATTTAGTATTCTATGCTAATAAATACTTAAACACAATAAAGCATTTTTATATAATTGAAAATAAATGTATACAGGAAGATTAGCAATATCCAATCTGATCTAGATAATCTCGGAGAATATTTTAAAATTAATAACATCGGTGTAAACATTCAAAAATGCCAAACCATAAGCTTTTCTCGTAAACGTAACATTATTTTATTCGAATATAGTATCAATAATCAGTTAATTAATAGAACAACTTCAGTAAAGGATCTCGGCATCCTTCTGGACGATAAATGTTTCTTCGACGCCCATATTGAGTACATGTCCAGTAAAGCATACAAATCCCTTGGTTTCATCCTAAGAACAAGTCAACCTTTTAAAAACCCTCAGTGTTTAAAAATGCTTTATCATAGTTACGTCAGAAGCATATTAGAATATGGAAGTATAATATGGCGACCATTTTTTAAAAAATATATAGACAAAATTGAAAAAATACAAAAGATATTTATGAAGCATCTTAGTTTTAAAGCAAAACATAACTTTAAGGACTACAAAGAATCCTGCATTATCTTTAAAATGAATACTCTCGAAGACAGACGTACTCTTTCAGATATTATGTTTCTTTATGATCTCCTAAACAACAAACTAGACTGCCCCCAATTAACAGAAAATATATATTTTAACACCCCTCTAACTCGAACACGCAATACTCCTTTATTCTTTATACCACGTACAAAAAACCAATATATGAAGAACTCACTCTTTAATCGCCTGCCTTCGATATACAATCAAAAATTTTCTACTCTTGACATGTTTAACAGCCCTCGCAATCTTTTTAAAACCAATGTAATTAAAATATTATCTAACGTACCTAACACATTTTAATCATGCACACACACACATATATACACACAAACATACCCAAACGCACGCACGCACTCACCCACACACACTACTCATCACTCTTTAATAAGTTACTGTTTTAAAAAATATACATGTAATTGATAATAATTGTAAAACTCGTAATTGGCGTATTGTATCATAGATATAAGTAGAGTAAGTCAAACTGTAAGCTGTGTTGTTTTCAAAATAAATAAATAAATAAATAAAAAACACGATAAATAATCGCAGGCAATTCATGCAGCAAAAAAGAAACATAAACTGAAGGTACACGTAAATGGCAAAAAAGTAAAAGGAAATGTGTTCTCTGAACAGGTATTGGTTCAGCACAAATGTCAGAGTCACCAGACACGTTGGTATTCTGCCAACACCACTTGAGGGCAGAGAATACACCGAATGTAAATGAAAAGAGAGCACTCAAAAATAAAGAATACAAATGTATACGCTGTAAAAATTACACTTCCAAATACAGATAGTTGTATATTATAAAAAGTTAGAATACCTACCTACACATTACACAGTCAAACACGAAATAAAAATATGGTATTATATTCAACTAGATTTCCGCCCGCGGCTTCGCCCGCGTTTTCTAAGGAAAACCCGCATAGTTCCCGTTCCCGTGGGATTTCCGGGATAAAACCTATCCTATGTGTTAATCCAAGTTACCCTCTATATGTGTGCTAAATTTCATTGTAATCGGTTCAGTAGTTTTTACGTGAAAGAGTAACAAACATCCATACAAACTTTATAATAGTACCTATTAAGATTAACACAATTTGAACTCTATCAAGATTTTCTTACTGGCACAAATAGAATTTTTTTATAGGCATACTTACTAGAATAAAATATAATTCACAGTAACGATCAAAACTTTTTAAAAGTATATTTATTTCTCAAATAAAGTCTTGTTGAATTAGTAAATCTAAAACTAAACTTGACGGCTTTTCTTTAACTAAATCGAAATATGTATTACCTCCTAATAGTTCATATCAGTTGAACTGGTTGTAACGAAATCATTCGATCTTCATGCCGTCTGGCGTAGTTGAAAATTTAATTCTGAATTTGTTAAATTTTCCTTTGCCAAGGGGATGCTTGCTCGTTTAAACATCTGCTGTTTGCTACACGGTTTCTATAATTCCTTACTTTAATTAATTTAAACATCAATAATATAAATATTTGATATATTTAAAAATTCATAAATTGCTACTTCTGTTTAAAAATAATGAGGATATTTAGGAGACAGTTGTTTATTTACATTTAAGGGCCGATTTTTCAATGCTTGGATAAAACTTATTCGTCGAATAATGTATAAAATTACCATTTTAAAAACGTATTATAATTGCCTGTATTTGACAGTTTACGTGACATTTTAATATTATCGTGTAATACTTTATTGGACGGATACGGCCCTTATAAGAACTTCTAGTATTTTAACTAATTACTAAAGGAGTTGTAATAAAGGATAAAGTCTGATGTAGAGTCATTTAAACTTATGTATTATGTTACTGTAAAAAACAGCTTTTGGTTAGAACGCATTTTGCCTAGTTAGAATAAAACCTCAGACTGGTCAGTTTTAAATAGCTCGCTAGCGAAAAAGCAACAATATTCCATTTTGATTTTTAGTTATTCTAAAGAATTACTGTGCCTTTTAAAGTCTGCTTTCAAAATCGGTTTCCAATGGTAAAGCTATGACGGTTCAAAATTGCTTCTAGAAGAAGTATAATTGAATAAATAAATGTTTGAGCTACAACTAATTCTTACGAAAATCATTGTAACTGTAACATAATAGTAAATTGTTTTATATAGGTCACTCTCAGAGTAACTTTTTCCTGTCTCCAACAAAATTCTCTGAATGCCACCCTTTTCATGTCATCCGTCCATGGTTGACATAGGTCATCATTAACTACATATGACATGACATGGTATCACTTTACTAACTTCTTTTCATAAAAATTTTCACAAAACACTATTATTCATTTGTCCTTTAGGTCACGACTATTTCCTTAATAGCGGTGCCCCGTGGTTTTATCCGCATTGCTCCTATCCTATTGGTCTTAGCTTGATATTATATAGCCTATATAGCATATATTAATAATATTTATGAAAAATTTGAAGTAAATCCATACCATAATATTTGAATTAAGCATGGACATTGGACATGCATTCAAAAAAATTAGCAGAAATTTTAAAAACTATTTTTGGCTTTAATACTGTTTGTAGTTCATGCCTAAGTATTCTTTTGCCATTTTATTATATGTATAGATATTTCATAAAAGCGTTAAAGTGCAAATTGCACGATGAACTAAGCCTCTCGTATAATATAGTGTGCAAATTTAATCAAGTTCAGAGGTTCACGTAAATATCGTATTAATTAAAAAGCGCACCACGAGCAAGTTTCAAAATTAAATTGTCGCTCGGACGTAATTTTCGGTTCGGAATTATATTAACTAGCTAAGAGTTACATGAGAGTGAACAAAATTTCATTTAGTAAGTACTCTAAGGCTTGGTTGCACCATATTTTAGGTATAGTTACGATTAATGTCAAATCTTTACTAATATTATAAAGCTGAAGAGTTTGTTTGTTTGTTTGAACGCGTTAATCTCAGGAACGGGATAGAAACGGATAGCCCATTTTGTGCAAGGAGCGGAGCACTGCGGGTAAAACCGCGCAGCACAGCGAGTTTAACAACTGTAACGGTGACTTTTTACAGTGCCTTTAGCACATTAGCATACATAGCTAAAGTTATCAAAGACTTTAGTCAAATAACATCTCATTTTGTATTAACGCTTCTGTCAGTTTTTTTTTTACTTTAACAATAGTTTTAACAGGTGAAATACGAGTGGTTTTAGTTAGTGTTAAAATTATGACGTCCTTTATAAAATTGTCAAATAGTGCAACTCATATTTTCCCTAAGGGCAGCCGTAATCGGACCGCTTCAAGCAGTTGAGACCGACGGCTTGAAGCCGCGACCACGCGGTGAACTATAGACATTCATTCACTGACGTACACATGACTGCTCGAGCAGTCACGACCGCTTCAAGCTGTCAACTGCGCGGCTTGTAGCGACAGCTCAAGCAGTCAACGACCGACCGTTCGAGCAGTCCGTGTACGTTGCTCAGCCGTTAACTGCTCGAGGTGTCCGTGTACGGCCGGCTTAACTGTTAACATGCTTGTTATTGCTAAAGTAACATGGTGCAAACCAGCCTAATGTAATAGAATTGCTAATATTGGTTGCGGTTTACATTGGTCAATTTCGTTCACCGCAGATGATAATTTTTAATGTGACTTAATTCGATTATAATTTACAGTTTTCAATGTTTATTTAATTTTATTGTAAGTGAAAAGTGGTTACTAAAAAAATGTTTATAAGACAGTAAGACGAGTTAAATTATAGTAGGTAATAATGATTAATAACATTATTTCACGAAGGTACAATAAATAAGCATGCTAGATAGATGATTTAATTGATTTAAAACGTGTTTTAAGTTTTGTATTTTAATGTCATTTTCGAACACTATCAAGAGAACAAAAATGTTTTACCACTAAAGTTATTTCCGTAAAAGGAGAATGACCACGGGTGGTATCGGTAAAATTTTAGTTGTGCCACGTATTCGTTATATTGTTAATTCCTATTTGTATTTATAATGATCATATTTATCACTATTAAGTTGTAATTGTACCGAATAAATAGAAATAAAAGTAAAAGTTTTGTTTTGACACATATATCTATCTCTCTTGCAAGCGTCATAATATGTCACAGTTTCTATTTGAAATGTCAAATGAATGTGTTCGACGCATTGTTCGATGTTATTTTGAAATAATGTTTAAATTAAGATTTACTTTTCACATTTGTCTTGTAAATTAAAATATTACCTATGTAACAAATGCAAAACTTAACGTTCATCGTTAGTTTAAACTCGATTAAGTAGTTTTTTGAAGTGTTGAATAAAACTATTGTTTTATTTTTATTGTCGCGAACTGCGGCTTATTTACATAAAAACTTTAATCATATCTAAAAGTACTAACATCAAGCTTTAAATTGAGCTATATTTCATCTTGACACAATAAGTTTGATTGCGATACTAAGTGCCATAGTCACTTGGGCAATCTCCTTTATCAATAATTAAAAAAATATTATAAATGCACTACTATTTACTTTGACCGCCTTCTTGTTACAGTGGTGGACGCATGAGCGTAGCGTAGCACAGCGAGGGGTCCTGGGTTCGATTCCCGGTGGAGACGAAGAAAAAAAAATGTCTTGGTCTGGTAGGACACAGAAGGCTGATCACCTACTTGTCCCTAAAGAAAATCGATCAGTGAAACAGATGTATAATGCATCTGCCCCTTACCCCACTTGGGGACATGGGACTTCACTTCTTACTACTACATATTTACTTCATCTAGAGCACCACATCATTTAGCCTTTATTGATTTTTCCAAATCTCACACACGGTTGGTAAAATACTTAGCTGTTCTTGATTGGGTCAATTTTGTCAATGGAATCGGTCATAACACATTTTATGGAGCTATAACTCACAGGTACAGATCGTTTGGGAAAATTTAGGTATTTTGGAGTATGTTTTTGTGAACGTGTCTTGCCTTATTGCATGCTAGGAAGTAGTAAGTGATAATAAAATTATTATTATTGTAAATTATATTTTTCAATTAAAAAAAAGTTCGAATGTTTTGTGAAAGTCTAAAATCTTTCAAAAAAAAACTTCGAATAAACGTTAACTATGATCTTTAAATTGTACTCATGCTTGCGATATATATGTTAACAAATTTAAATTAATAATTTATATGTAAAATTTAATTAATGTTTACTGTATGTGACTGAATGTGTTTTTTTTTTTTTTATTTTAAGAAACACTGTATTGTTTGTTTCCCAAAGACAAATAAATAAATAAAGTTATCCGTCCAATAAAGTATTACACAACAATATAAAAATGTCACCTTAAACTTCCAAAATACGGACCACACTTTTTTGAAATGGTTGTACACTACGAAATTCAAAGAATAATTATTAACTGAGGATTGAAAAATCGGCCCTTAAAAGATAATATTGCTTTTGTTTACTATTTCTTGATAAATTAAAGATACATACGAGAAGTTCCCATAGTTCTAAGATATCAAAATTAAAATTATTAAGCCGATAGATTATACTTGTTTTTATATATCACTAGCTTCCACCCACGACTTTGTACGTGCATCCCCGTTTTTCCCCGTTCGCGCAAGAATTTCGGGAAATCCTTTCTTACCGGATGCCTACGTCCTAACATCTACCTGCATGCCAAATTTCAGCCCGATACGTCCAGTGGTTTGGGCTGTGCGTTGATAGATCACTGTATCAGTCACCTTTGAGTTTTTTGTATATAGATTCTATTATTAATTTTCATTTTCAGCCACGTTTTACTTTATGCGAGCTTCTTAATTATAATATAATGCAAAAACATTAGATTAAACTAACTATTTAAAATTCAGATTCTAATAAAACATGCTTATAAAAGCAAAATTATACCAACTTTAAGCTCAAAGAAGTTCATACTTCAACATAGCAAGGTATTCATCTAAAATAAAATTTCTCTTAATATTAAATACGAACTTGAGATTTATTTAATCTTTTATGACTAATTTAAGATCAATGCCATTTAGTTTAATTTCTTACAAAACATACACTTGACGGATATGATTTTTTAAATAAAACTTTTAACTTTTATTTCTTTTTAGATGATATTAAGAATATAATTTTATTCTAAGTTGAGCGAAAAATTTATCGATAAAGTGCGTTCATAATTTGCTTAGTAACAAGTTCTAATTTCTAGACATTATAAAGCTGACAAGTGTTTTTATGGTTAATGTTGAAAGTCTCAAGGCATGAATATATGGATAAAACATCTGGTCACAGCTTCTTATAAATAAGGAGTTAAAAAATTGGTTGTCTGTAAAGTCGGTTTACTGACGATAGTTGAACGTGACAACGTCCGATTGTGCTTCTTTGTCGCTCGTTCCGCGCTCTCGCTCGCACTTCAAGCCTATGGAACGCCTCAGAGCGAGGTAACGCCGCATGAGTCATGTTTTTTCGTGCGTGCAGCCGGCTCTATCGAATTATAAGACGCTGTCACGTCAAAAAAGTAAAAACGTAATCAAAATGACGTCATATTTTTCTATGCGAGAATAATATCTGACTTCACCTCTTTTGTGGTCGTATTTAAAGTTAAATGCATTTTTATAATAAAAAAACGTTTTCAAAACAAAAGCGTGCTTAATACAATCGCGATGGAGATATTATAGTCTAGTAGAGTTGCTTTTAATCTTTTGTGTAGAAAAATATCGAAGCATTAGATTTTTGTTATTTTTATTTTACCCTATGTCGGTGAGGTGAGGCTTTGTATTATTTTTTTTAAAGCATTCAGAACGATTGGATTGAATGGACTATGTTAATAGATACTAGGGATATTTTATATATAATCAAATAGTATTTTTGTGATTTTACGCGAGTATTATCATTTAGAAATTAAAGAGTTTTTAACGGATTCCAAACGTGATTTTTTCATTATTGTTAAGCTGACGTTTCGAACATTTACAGCTTTGTAGAGACTGTCCTATACGGGTGCATTTCCACCAGAGATGTGTGAGGATGCGTACCGAGGTATGTGTTTGTAAAGAACCAATAGTATTGCTTCAAAATCTAAATGAAGCGATATAATATATAGGTAGGTATACACTATACATATAAAAGAAACACTAAGTTTTATCCATTTTCTTACATCTTCAATCTATATTTTTTTCCTCTTTCACTATTACTCTTGGCTTATACGATAAAAAAGCAACATAAAGTAAACTAAATTTAACCAGTTCATAACTTATACCTCAACTATCCCATCCCTCGTAAAGATAAACAAATCCTTACGGCCACAAGTTTTTACGGAGCGGAATATCTTTAACAGTCTTTTGAAACGAGCAAATAAATTCACATTATTGATAAAAGTACTTGATAACAAATTGCCTTGAAGCCGTTTATAGCCACTCATCTTTTTATGTATCTCAAGTCACGAAATTGAACAGTTTTATTGCCAAAATAAACAAGGACAGGCATTTATTCACGGGTCGTTTTTATGTGAAAATTAAATTCTTTATGAATGTTGATACACGTCTTTTCAATGTCCAAAGATCAGAGGGCTTATTGAATGGTTTTTGTAGATTCAAGGACCAATAACATAATGCCAGTATTTGGAACTGGATTCATTATAAGTTGGGTCTTTTGATTCATTTGTATATACGTATTATTAATAAGTATTCTATCTCAATAGTCGATGTTTTAAATTTAAATTGGTACCTATATTATGTCCCTATTTCTTTCTACTTCTTTTGATCTATTTGCTAATGAAATACAAAAAACCAAACAACCATCCAGTCTTACATGCTTCTGAAAATACTACTCACTATTGAAGGAAAGAAAGAAAGGAATCAAATTAATTAATCATTATTGTAATAGTTTTAACAAATGTTTGATTTCAGTAATGGGTATTTAAATCAACAAAACACTAAAACATAACATGTTAAATTCTGAACCATTCAATACAATTGGCAAGCGATAATACAGTGCAGTTAATGTTCAGTCCATTGAATATAGAATCATTGAAAGCAGACCGCAAATGCTCTAATATGCTCCAAATTAACAAACATTTAGCAATTTAGGTTTTATGCGTGATAGCTTTGTCAAATAGAACGCGTAAAGAGCGAGAATCAAAGCCATAACCACGCTGCGCTATGACTATAATTGTGTTATATGCACTAATGGGCAGCTTTGGGCGAGTAAAGACAATCACAATAGTGTAGAGGGCTTAAAATATGTCTATGGTCGGCCGTTGTAGATGTTTATTCATAATGGCGGCAAACATCGACGATCATATTTTGTTGGGCCAACGCCTGAATGAAGAGGTTCCACAATACCGGCAAACGATCGGCATCGCTCCGACGCGCGCTACGTAAGCGCTTTTTTCTGACAAATATAATACTGCAATTGCTACGCTGGTTTACAGTCAGCCTACGCTACGCTACGCAATTGCTACGCTGATTTTCAGTTAGCCTACATTACGCTACGTAATTGCAACGGCAATATGTTCACAAATACACAAAAATAATAATTAAATACGAATTAAATATTGTGGTTGCTTTCCTTGAATGCTTGTTTACGTAATAATTAATTTTTAATGTATTAAGATATCAATAAAGAAGAGCCAACAAATACATAATTCAGTGGAGATAGTAATTATCTTTACAACAATATTTCGAGAATATATTGGTATAATCTCGGAAATATTGTTCTCATAAAATGAATTACAAACAAAGATTTCTAATTAATCGTTTTAATAGAAGCAATTAAAGATCTAATAAGGTTCCAGTAATTACGAGAAGCTTTGCGAGATAATGAGCGATGAGATTATAAAGAAAATCGAATTATCCATCGCTTATTATTAATGAAAAGACATTGATTATAATTTTCGGATATTATGTAATTAATAAAGTAGGCTTTTTGAACAATTTGTTTTTGGAGGAAGTCAGCCTGCATGTAAATTATTTAACTATGCAGGAAAGAACTGTATTACATGGGTATATATTTACTAACATGTTACCTGTGCCATTATTAGCTGTGCCGCACGTCTTCACCCGTGGTCGAATTTAAAAACAAGAATTTCTATAGCTTATATTATGTTATTCTGGGAAGCTATATTAATGCCAAAAATCATCAAAATTCGTTCAATAGCTTTGCGTGAACGCGCAATAAACATTCATTCATAAATTATATACTTATACTAGCGGCCCGCCCCGGCTTCGCCCGTGGTACATATGAAAATTAGATGTTGGCCGATTCTCAGACTTACCCGATATGCACAGAAAATTTCATGAGAATCGGTCCACCCGTTTCGGAGGAGTATGCAGACTAACATTGTGACACGAGAATTTTATATATAAGACTAGCGGTCCGCCCCGGCTTTGCCCGTGGTACATATGAAAAATAGATGTTGGCCGATTCTCAGACTTACCCGATATGCACAGAAAATTTCATGAGAATCGGTCCACCCGTTTCGGAGGAGTATGCAGACTAACATTGTGACACGAGAATTTTATATATAAGATAATTATGGATATATAAAAGGACTTATATTTTTTAACGCAACAAAAGCGCAGGCACTTAGGTTACTCAATAAGTAGTTACATTTGAACCACCACCCGAACCCAAACTTCATTCCTTATCTATTGTTCAAGATGCAAATAACACAAAACATCAAATCAAATTAATTCAAGTATTATCAAATGCACGTGCATAATAATCCACTTTCAAAGCCAAAATTAACAAATAGATGTGTTCACGTGACTGCAATTCCCAGGATTCCCAACTCAAAAGTTAAATCTTGTAGTAAAGTTCTAAATGACAAACTTGCAAAACACTATCAAAATAAACTTTGGCGTGCCGTTAATTAGGAAAATATGTAGATGTGCATGTACCTGCTGAGTTCTGTGAATTCAGCGGATTTTCTATTAAGCTTTGACAAAGGTTGCAGTGGTTTGTGACTTTGTCAAACGATTTAGCAAGCTTTGACAAAGGTTTGTGTAGTGCCGTTTTTAGATGACTTCTGCTGCTGAGGTTCAATTCCTTAAGTGGTAGAATATTTTGTAATGCATATAACACAATATGAACAATATATTGTATTTTATCAGTTAAAATTGAACCTAACGCTGATCCTCATTTATTGAGGCTGTATAATTTCTTTTTTTATAAATAATTAGTATTTTTCTTGTGAATTTTTTCACAGATAAAGCCAGCATTTAGGAATATTCAAGTACCAAATAATACTACTGTTCTGCCCTTTCAGAACAAACAACGACACAGGATAATATATTCCGATGAATAAACTACAACGCACACATACAAAAGTATTTACATATTCACGTATGCATGTGCAACATATATGTATGCATTTCGTGCATTTGTGTGTGACTACCGAAGATTTTTAACGGAATATAAACGCGATTTATTCATTATACTATTCATTAAATTATAAATGTATAATATTCGCGTAAAATCAAACACTAGAAAATACTATGAATCACTACATAGTAAAAAAGTTGCTATCTCTGGCAGTATATCCCTATATCTCTATGTATGTTTAAATCTTTAAAACTACGCAACGATTTTGATGCGATTTTTTAAATAGATAGAGTTGTTCTTGAGGAGCTAGTATTTTATAAACAGGTAACATTAATAGTTTTAACCTTCTTCGCAAAGACACTTTCCATGAGTAATATTTCAGTTGCAGTTGAGTGTTTGGAATTATGCCCAGGTAATATTTTTTGCCTCCTATTTTATAACTATGAAAAGTTGCCAGAAAAGGTTGCTTATAAGTAAAATTTTTATATTATTAATTGTGCCAATATTCTTTATATCTACCTATACTAATATTATAATGCTGGAGAGCTTATTTTTTTTTTGATTGATTGATTGAATCACAGGAACGACTAGTCCAATTTGAAAAATTCTTTCAGTGTTAGATAGTTCCTTTATTCAGGAATTTAATTGGCAAATTCATTTTTTTTTATCAATATGCTTAATATGAATGACCAATAGGAGCGGAACAATGTAGGCAAAACCGCGGGACAAGGCTAGTGTATCATAAGCAAATTTCACGTTATATTGCAAGGTGTAATATAAACTAAGACTATATTTATAACGCTTTTAAATTAATAAACAAAGAGCTTTTAAGAATTTTAATATCAGAATAATAACGGAAAGAATTTTTAACTTTGTCATGTTGATGAAATAGGCTTTCGTTCTTGTCTTTTTATTGAAATACTTGAAAAACAGAGTAGGTTACAAAAATTACGTTATTTTGGGAATTTCTCTTTAAAAAATGTACTAAAGTAAACTATACTATATGTACGCGTGCACTAAATATAGTCTTAATATAGTTCTTTGATTAATAATAATAATAAAAACACTTTACTGTACACACAGATGAAATTGACAGAAAGACAATAAAAATCAGCACAAGAGGTTAAGGTACAGTAGGCGGTCTTATCGCTCAAGAGCGATTTCTTCCAAAAAACCAAAAAGCAGAGGAGAGCTGAAAAGTAGGAGAGTAGGAGTTGATTGTGTCTATTCATTCTATTCTATTGAAATAATCTATGAGGGTATTTACTATTCAAATAAATGTATTTGATATCTTCCACACAATATTGTCATTATAATGTAAATTAGATATATTGAAACTAGTCTTCATAGTCAAAAATATTGTAGAGACGACAGTAAAGCAAAACATTAACATTGTATAAAACAATGAAGATGAATTAATTATATCCAATTGTTCGAACTTGTAAAAGGAAAACTAAAAACACTATTTTTAGTTTTCCTGATTTTATCCAAAACGACCGGTAAATGTAGAGCACTCCTGCCTTTATCCTGTAGGTACTAATATATATTGTTAGAAAATTACACGCGAGGCCGGGTTCAATATTATTTTGAATGTAATAAGAATGTACTGCGATTCTACACAGCTACCTAATTGATATAGGTAGTTGATAACAAATCGCAGCAAGTCAACGACTATTAACAAAGTGAGGGTAGTTGGGTCGAACGTCGTATAAACAACGTCCGAGCCCCTAGGCACGATTCGTACATGATTCGTACGAATGCGCCACGATTCAAAGGAAAACGTCATTTTATAGTATTTGACAGCTAAGCATGTTTTGACAGGAAATAGTGACAACTATTCATCCACAAAATTATTAAATCAAAAGTTACGTCTAACAATTTTATTAACATGTTTCTTTCAATTAGTTTTCCCAATTCAATCACTTGATAAAAAATAAATAATTCCTTAGAAACAACTTATTATCATAACGCAAATATGAACTATCAATCGTAACTCATACCAAAATATAATATATTTTATTATTTAGATTCTTAGAACTACTGATATTTTTTTTTATATTACAATAGGGGAGCGCTTGGCCACGATCTCGCCTGATGGTAAGCTGAGATGTGGCCTAGGATGGAGCGCGCTGTCCTAGATAATATATAGAATTTATTAGTTGGTTTATTGAATCAAACCAGTACCTATATTTACTTGAACACTACACTTTGATAAAAGACCTAACCATCATGTACAAACTACCAATCAAAACCTTATTATTTTAAACATTCAGTAGAAAGTCTAGGCACTTATTTAAAGTTCTAGAAAATTACACTATTATTTGTTAAGTACTTCTAAGAGGTCAAGGATAAAAATGCTGCATGAAAAAATAATAGTACATTTTATAAGATGCAATTATACTAATTAGAGAGGTAATATTAACAAGGTTTTATAGTGAAGTGTCGAAAATAATGCAACTTTTTTACTAGAGATAGATAGAATTTGTGAATGTCAGGAAAATATAAACGTAATTTAATTTAAGCTTACGGTTTAGGATCACAATTACAATTAAATTAAAAAGAGCGACTCATAATACAATACAATACAATAGAAACTCTTCAGATTTGCAATTGTAGGTTAGTCTTCTTTTAAAATCAATTAATAACATAGTACAAATAATAGTATAAAAATAAATAACAAAATTCTTTATTTTTGCCTTCACAAGTTTTACTTAGACTAAGTAGTAAATGAACTTAGAAAATATCAGTCCTTTAGTAATCTATTTGCCAATAACATACAATACTTTCTACTAATACGATCAAAAGCCCCTTTAATAAATCTCAAACGGTTCACCATAAGTTTTTATATGCTGATTTCGCAAAATTTCGCCGAAATATTTCCCGCAAGCAAATTTATTGACTGCTAACAAGACAAATCGACTCAGAAGCGAATATTCCTCAGTGACATACGAGGCGTATCTGCTTACGGCCATTTTTCTTTTTCGAGCAATTTAGTTTAGTCGTTGGTGACTTACGAATCAATCACGATACAAAGGCGGCAAAAAATGTACAAGGACACAGTTTATTTTTTATCTTGCATAAAAAATACATAAAATATATATTTTCACGTACATAGTTAACTCTTTTTCGTTGTAAGGGTGCTTTTTTTCGCCAATAATGTGCGAGCATGTGTAGCGAGGAATGTGTTATGTGTAATTAATAACCAATAGCATCGCTTCAATTGCTAAACGCTTCAAACTTCAAACTAAATGAAGAAACGTGATTAAAAGCGCGTTAAAAAGCTAGTAAAACCACTAATTCTAACCTAATATGTATTACTCTTTGTGTTTACTTGTTTCGAATCTATGCGACTAAACGACATTTGTTTAAACGGTCGTTTATATAAAACCTACACCATTTAGATTCTATTATGTATTCTGTGCCTACACATACTTACACTCGTTTGATTTGAGGGTTAAAATTATAAATCAACCTTTGCATGGAATAATGAATCAATTTATTGTGTGTACCCGGTACCCGGTACCAATGTACCCGGGCAAACAATGATAAATAAAAATCTAATTAATTTTTATAACAATAATAATTTCGGCGTTAGTAATCAATTCAATATAGAGCCATGTACAATAGATCAAGCCAAAAAAATAATATCAGGTATACAAACGAACGCGGCTGGACAAGATACGATTAATATCGATATGATAAGGATGACTTTATCTGTAACTCTACCAATTATAACGCGGATGGTTAATACATCTATATCTACCCGAACATTTCCGGATGCTTGGAAAACTGCTAAGATAAAGCCTTTGCCAAAAAAACCAATTGTGGAGGAACTGAATGATTTACGGGCCGTCAGCATACTACCTGTTTTATCAAAAATTATTGAGCGAGTAGTTTGTAATCAATTAGTTAAATTTTTAGACAGTGAAAAAATCCTACCAAATGTTCAATCTGGGTTTCGAGCGAAGCATGGCACAGCTACAGCTTTAGCACACGTAACTGATGATGTCATATCATACAGTGATAATGGGATGGGTAGTATAATGATTTTATTGGACTTCACTCGTGCGTTTGACTCCATTGATAAAGAACTTTTGTTAGCCAAATTAAAGTACTACGGTGTTAATCCAAATGCTAGTGGTTGGTTCAGATCCTATCTATCCGATAGAAAACAGTTTGTTGTCATTGAAAATGAAGGAAGTTTAAATTATTCAAGAACTGAGCCAACTCCGCGTGGTTGTCCTCAGGGCTCAATACTCAGTCCGGTTTTATTCACACTGTACACTACTGACCTGATAAAACACATAAAACACGGTAAAGTACACTTGTATGCCGATGACACGCAGTTATATTACCCTATAGATCCCAAAAATTCAATAATCACAGAGCGTCAAATTAATGAAGATTTAGAACGGGTGTCAATGTGGGCTAAACAGAATGCTTTGGTACTTAATGGATCCAAATCCAAATACATTGTATTAGGTACAAAAAATCAAATAAAAAAAATAAAAAATCTTAATTTGGAAATAAAGATCGATAATAAACAGTTAGTTGAAGTGGATAAGGCTAAGAATCTCGGCATAGTTTTGGATGGACAGCTTAAATATGACGATCATATAAATCTCACTATCAGAAATGCCTTTTACAGATTGAAAGTCTTGTATGGTCTCAGGCAAGATCTATCAGAGCGGTCCAGAATAATGCTTACAGAGTCATTGGTTCTGTCCCACTTTAACTACTGTGATACGGTATATGGTCCCCGCTTGTACGCTAAAACTGAACGAGCAATTCAGCGTGTACAGAATGCGTGCGCTCGTTTTTGCTTCGGTATACCAAAGCGTGCACATATCACACCTTACCTAAATAACCGAAGGATCCTAAAGATGGCTGGTCGTAGACAGTTGCATCTAGCAGGCCTGGTACATAGATTGGTACACACTGGAGTTCCTGTCTACCTCTATGAAAAATTGAAATGGACCCAGGAGTACCATGGTAAGAATACACGAGGTAGAAGTAGCAATGCATTGGTAATACCGAAGCACCACACGTCGGGTTTTAAGGGTGGTTTCAAGTATTCTGCCTCGAAGATTTGGAATGACCTTCCTCCACCCTTGAAACTTAATATGTCATATATATCGTTCAAGCATAAATACAGAGTGATACTTTTGAGCAAACAAATATCAAACTGGACACCCCAATAAAGCAAATTGTTGATTGCGAATGTATGATATAATATTATATCCTTCTATATATTATTTATATGTTTTTAGTATTTAAGTAACAGAGTATTTACATAGCAATATCTGTTTATTTTATTTAATATAATCATAATATGTGCCTAATTATGTATAAATCTGTTATATCTATATATTAAAATATATATTATTTGTGATTAATTATCAATAAATAACAAGGCAAAAGATCTTTAGAACTGTAAATAATGTTTTTTGGTTGGTATTTGTATTTACATGTAAACTTAGTGAGCCTCGGAAATAAAAACTTACGGGCAGACTGAAAATCAGCGCTGTTCAGGTGTTAAAGCCCGACAGCATGGCTGAGTCCGACCCGATTGCCATGTAAACTATTGTGTATTTTTTTTTTTAGTAATATAAGTAGTTATTAAGTGTGTGTAACATGTGGCAATAAATATTTTTTCTTTCTTCTTTCTTTTCTTTTTTTTTCTTTATAGCAATTGTGTTTCTAGCAGATAAGGGAATAGGGTAAGATGGGCTTCAGGATATGAAAAGGCAAAAGGCAGGGTTCAAAGGCATAATTGTCATCCGTCCAAATATGGGAATAAATGTGGGTATTTTGCAGTTATCTTAAATTTTGTGATAACCAGTTTTTTTAATGGTAGTTTGATACAAAACACTTTAAGTGTTTTATAGTAAAGGCAATATCAAGGGCTTGTCGCAATTGAGTTATTTGAATGAATGAATGAATGAATGAATGATTGAAAAATTCTTTTTTGTACACCATATAGGACAATTTAAAACACATAATAACTTATTTAACAATGTGAAATGTATTTGGTAAACGTTAAAAGGAAATTATTACACTAAATATTTTATAGTCCGGGATACATCGCCCATTTTTGCAAGTGATTACTATCAAGCTAATTTTTTGTGAGTAGCTTTATTTTGATGAGATGCCCAATAATTTCATGTATGAAACTCTCGATTGTGGTAGCTACCAGAGGAAACAAGGATAAAATATTTTGATTTGATGGTTCTCAAATATTAATTACTAACTGAATGTTTTTTTTGTTCAATCTCAAGATAATTATCTAAATTATTCGAAAAAATATTTGTCCTACAAAATCTATGGTTTGATCAAAGAGTCCCCCTTTCCAATGTGTATCGATAACGAAGTCATCATAAATGATTAGTAACCAGCTGATTTTTTTATTTTCACTTATTTAATACTTATATAATTCAACAGACATATTGTCCTACAAATTGCGTAATAAATATTTGAGAACCGTCAAATCAAAAATTTTTATCCTTGTTACCTCTGTAAGCTACCACAATCGAGAGTTTCGTTCATGAAATTATTGGGCATCTCATCAAAATAAAGCTACTCACGAAAAATTAGCTTGATAGTAATCACTTGCAAAAATGGGCGATGTATCCCGGACTATTAACTTTCCGCCCGCTGCTTCGCCCGCTTTGTCTAAAACATAATAATTATATACTAAAACCTTCCTCTTGAATCACTCTATCTTTTAAAAAAACCGCATCAAAATCCGTTGCGTAGTTTTAAAGATGCATACAAAGGGACATAGGGAAATAGGGACAGAGAAAGCGACTTTGTTTTATACTATGTAGTGAAGTAGAAATTACTTGATTATACGTTTCTTAACCTACTGACATTATTTACCAATACTTTTTACCTAATCAAATCTGGTTTATAAATGAGTAACAGTGTTAAAGTAAATCAAATTATAGGTATATCGATGGTACAGATATTGTGGAGAAGGAAGATAGAATTCCTCGATCGAAAAATGGAGGATCCTCGACCAGTCTACTCGACTGACCGGTAAGGCCACGATGAATTATGTCGAAAGTTGTATATAATAACTAGATTTCCGCCCGCGGCTTCGCCCGCGTTTGCAAAGGAAAACCCGCATAGTTCCCGTTCCCGTGGGATTTCCGGGATAAAAACTATCCTATGTGTTAATCCAAGTTACCCTCTATATATGTGCTAAATTTCATTGTGATCGGTTCAGTAGTTTTTACGTGAAAGAGTAACAAACATCCATACATCCATACATCCATACATCTATATTAGATTATGCTTTCCTACAAAAACTCAAAGCCCAACAGCTACTATTGAAATCAATTTGATAAAGACCAAGTAATAAACAAAAGGGACACGTTTCAAGGTCGCAAAGTCAAAGTGTCACTTCAAATGTCAAACTTTATCTTATAAAGCCACCCCGCGAATCACTTATATTTTCTCCTAAGTAGCTTGTCATTATTCAAAATGAGCCTGCGTTATGAAAATGTGCCTATTTATTTCTTGGTTCATGACATGTACACAATATTAATTCAAACATACTTAAAAGAGATTTAATTTTTATTTTTATAACGTTCTATTATATCTATATATTTACGAGGTCTAGAAAATACAATAGACCATGAATCATATTATTTCACTGCGGTAATGCGAAAGACGCGAGTTCGAATCCCGTCTCATTATTTTACTATTCATTTTTTTAACCTTTTATATTTAATACTAGATTTCCGCCCGCGGCTTCGCCCGCGTTTGCAAAGGAAAACCCGCATAGTTCCCGTTCCCGTGGGATTTCCGGGATAAAAACTATCCTGTGTGTTAATCCAAGTTACCCTCTATATGTGTGCTAAATTTCATTGTAATCGGTTCAGTAGTTTTTACGTGAAAGAGTAACAAACATCCATACATCCATACATCCATACATCCATACATCCATACAAACTTTCGCCTTTATAATATATATTAGATATTAGACTAGCGGTCCGCCCCGGCTTCGCCCGTGGTACATGTTTACGTTTTCTCTACATAAGAACTATCCTCGTACTTCAAGGAATATAATAAAAAAAGAATTATCGAAATCGGTTCAGCCGTTCTCGAGTTATGCGCTTACCAACACATTTTGCGATTCATTTTTATATATAAGAAGATATAGGACATAACTTTAATTTTATTAAATATTATAAAAACGGTAATCGACAGGACTGACTGAGCCCAAACTACTAGACCGATCGGGCTGAAATTTAGCATGGCAGATAGCCACTATAATGTAGGCATCCACTAAGAAAGTATTTTGATAAATTAAAGTTAATGATGATGATGGTAATGTATGATGTAGAGTAGAAAATAGGGGATGAAATTTTGTACCAAAAAATGTCTTAACCACACTCAAGCGAAACTGCGGCAACAGCTAGTTAATAATTATACCATACTAGATTTCCGCCCGCGGCTTCGCCCGCGTTTGCAAAGGAAAACCCGCATAGTTCCCGTTCCCGTGGGATTTCCGGGATAAAAACTATCCTATGTGTTAATCCAAGTTACCCTCTATATGTGTGCTAAATTTCATTGTAATCGGTTCAGTAGTTTTTACGTGAAAGAGTAACAAACATCCATACATCCATACATCCATACATCCATACATCCATACATCCATACATCCATACATCCATACAAACTTTCGCCTTTATAATATATATTAGATTAGATTAGATATTAGATCTAAAGCTACAAAAAGTGCTTAATAATAATTATATTACCACGTTTAAAAATTTTCTGTTTTCCGTGTCCATATATCAATGACCTGTCCACATGGTGGAAAAATCGTCGACTATTCGTGTTCACGTGAATTATTGTTGCCTGGCTTTGCATTCCTGCCTTGTTAAGCTCTGAATCGGTATTGAAGAATCGGTGTTTTAAGCGGTTTTTGTAAATGTTAGTTCTTTGGTGGTTTGATATTGAAATTATAGCCGGGATGATAAAAATATGCGTTTTTTATTATTATCGCTTATGAATATTGCGAGTTAGGATTACTCTTAACTTTAATGGTATTTCAAAAGTTTTTTATCGTGCATTTTCTAATTATGATTATGATTTCAATGAAACGGATAATTTTGTTCAGTTATAATCATTGCTATTTAATTTTAATAGATCGACTAAAAACAAATAGAGAGAGAGAAAGAAGATTAAACAAAAACAAATCTGCATCGTTTACAATATTAATAAATGAAAATTATAAGATCACTTTTATAATATGATCAATTTTACTTTGCAATTTTGAACCTTAAACCCATTCAATGCGAATACCCTTTAATCAGTAGAATATTTTTAATCATCAACTCATAAGGTTGTGCTTGTAAAGCATACGTAAGCGGAAAAGTTAAATGTATTCCGATTATAAAAGTTTGAAACAAAAACAGAGTAGTAAACTAAGAACAATATTTTTCTGGCTTTAACAGTTGATCAATTTTATATAAGAACTAGCGGTCCGCCCCGGCTTCGCCCGTGGTACATAATATGAAAAATAGATGTTGGCCGATTCTCAGACTTACCCGATATGCACAGAAAATTTCATGAGAATCGGTCCACCCGTTTCGGAGGAGTATATGCAGACTAACATTGTGACACGAGAATTTTATATATAAGATTAATATATTACAATTATGTATTCAATAAACTTATAATGTATTTTAAATTTAAAAGTATAAAATTACAGTTAGTTCATAAAATAGTTCGGCAACTATTTAGAGTCAATGAGACAATCCACAATGAAATCAACCAATATTGAAATTAAAAATTTAAATAAACTTGTTTTCTATATAGGAATTATGTTATTTATTTTATTAAATAAAACCTCTTGTATAAGTTCAAAGTTCAGGAATAATTTTCTTTAAAGTTTTATCTCGCCTCTTATGCCCATGATAATGGCGCACACACATGATTGATACGCTTGTACCATTCGTATACACAATGTATAAGCTGCTTTACATTAATGTTATTGTGTTTTATCATCGTTTTAATATCCTCTTTATTGTTTCACTTGAAGCAGATATCGTGTAATTTCGTGTTTCTTTGTTGAAATGAAATAAACTTTTATTTTACGATGTATTCTGAGAATGCATGGCTTACATTAGTTGAGATTGCTTGTTGGGTATATGGTTGTTTTATATGAATGAACTAGTGCATAAACCCGGTTCCACGTAGGCTTTGTCAATATTATCTATTGTTAAGATATAAACGGAATAATAAGTATATCAGCTTTTTGGTGCAAACATATTAATAAGTATAGTGAGTTATGAATTAAATAATTAAAAACCTTATATTTACCAAAAAAATTATCGTCGAAATAATCATATTTTTATTCTAAGGGTGTAATTTGATGCTTTGAAATAGTAATGAAAACTATCAAATTTTACACACGTTAGACTAGCAGATAAAAGCTCCAGATATTTTAGACGCTTATTTTTTAAAAAGAAAAGACATGACTGCATTATAAGTCTTTCATTTCTAAACCGAGACAATTTTAACAATACCATACAAATAATATTGTAATACTGTGACCATACATCAAAATCTCAGTCATTTACAACTACCTACCATAAGAATAAAAGCCTGAGGCAGAAAACTGATTTTTTTAGCCACGCGAAACCAAAAAAAACTTATACACTATGAAAAATGGCTCCATTCAGCTTTCCTTCAAAAGCCAAGCCAAAACTAAAATTATTCAAATTATACACATAAGACATTCCACATAGAGACAGCTCTAAAATTTCACAATAACATACCAAAGTAAGATGAGTTTTACATCTTAAATCCACTGCATGATACATTGTTTAAAACTTTGAATACCCCAGTACCATGTCTTAAAGCAGTGCTACTTCCAGTGTGTGACAGAGATAGCGCTAGACGACCTATATAGCGCTGTCTTTCCACACTGAAAATAATACTGCTATAAGGCTAAGGTTGCACGTTGTTTATTAGTCCATAAACTTGTATCTTTGTTATGCAGCGTGCTAGTTTCGAGTTTTCGGGTGACGGAGTAGGTATTCAGCCATTTTTGTTGCATTCAATGGAAGATTTAGGGTGGATTCGGATTGTTTGAACAATAGTTGGTACAGTTTTACTGTTAAGGTTTTCGTTTATTCTCTCAGTTTTAACTTTTGAGAGATGAAAGAGAAGAACAAAAAATATGAAAATTTTGCATGTATTTGATATTAAGTATACTGTTTTAAACAACAACGGTATAGTTACTGTAAAGAAAGAGCGCTGTTACGTAAATAAATATCATTTCATATTTAATTAATGTTGATTTTCAATTCCATTCATATATGTATAACATTAGAATAATTGAAATTATAAGACGTTTGTAGAGGTACAATAGCCAACATAGTTATTCACGAATAGAGTTACGATTCATGTACTTAGTAGATATATAATATTTATTCGCTAAAAGTAAATTAATTGAAACCCTTTCTATATTTTATTAATTGTAATATAGAAAATAATATTTGTCCCAATTTCATACCAATCTACGAGAGTCGAGAGCTAATATAGTCTACATTATTCATAGCTCTATTATCTTATCAGATACATAATCTTAACATATTATTTTAGTTTTACAGCTACAACGCATAAAAATAATATTCATTATTGACACGTGTTCGCCATAAAAAGAAATAGTTACAAAGACCATAACCGTAAAGCGTATAGCAAATATTTAAACAGTATGGACAAAGTGACATTCGTTTTTATTGAATCACACGAAAGGTCGCATTTCATCGAGAAACGAGCTAAATTGCTGACACAACACCTCTCTTGCGATTTAGGAAGTTATGTAACTGTATGGTGTGATTTACTATGTTTTGCTTGAAAAATGTAGTGAGATTTGTGTTTTGAATGGTCGATGGTAGATGACTATCACTGCCTGGGAACTTCACTAACTTAAGGGGGCGCATAAAGCAAAATAACCAATCTTCTATTAGATGATACGTGTAATATGCAAGACCAAATCTAAAAAATAAAATATATATCAAACTAGATGATATGTTCAACGATTCTGTTTAATCGAAAACATAAAATATTAAAATTTACTCGATAAAAAAAAATCACCAAATTAGCTCTAATTTTCACACTTTTACGTTTTCTACTTGACATGGTAATACTTATTATGATTTTTTTTTCATAAACAATTATATTAAAACATTTGCAAGATATTTGTCAGATCATTTTGTGTAATTACTTTTAGTTTTGGTTTTATCTGCGATAAACCACTTTTATCGTGACAAAATCAAACGTTTATCTCGAGAAAAAAAGAGCGCCAAATGTTTTTGATTAAACAGAATCGTTGAACATATCATCTAGTTTGATATATATTTTATTTTTTAGATTTGGTCTTGCATATTACACGTATCATCTAATAGAAGATTGGTTATTTTGCTTTATGCGCCCCCTTAATTATTATATAAGGGGAAGGGAAACAGGATTGGCATAAGGTATTAGAAAAAGGACTAGATAGAGATCGTCTGCGTGCGTCTTTCGTCCATCCGATTTTTCAGGCTGAAGAAAATTTTAGACACCTTTTGAACCTGAAAAAAAAATTATTGGTATAAGTAACAACATCTTAGGCTACAAGTGAAACTGATGCAAATAAAAAGTATAAAATAAACATATAAATACTAGTTCTTATTTCATAAATTTCATTTCGTTTACTTCGTTGCTATCGATAATTTAAAATTATAATCTCCTCTGAGCCAACAATCCTGTATCGAAATTCGCAGTTTTCGTTCATCAACTATAAGCATTAATGAACGATATTTTATTTATGAATCTTTATCAAAATTTTTGAACGAGTAGTCACTTTGTTTTACGTAATAATATGTAAATGATATGAATTTCCTGAAAGAATGATAGGTATGTTTTTAACGTTTTCGTATATGGAATATCAAGGTTTATTTATTCCAACTATATGTTTTGATATTTGCAGTCTTTAGTATAATAGTTGGACAAATGACATAGGATAAATTCAAGATGTGTTATTTATTTTTTACAACTGTGGTAATATATTATTATGTTGGTATATTTCTGAAGAAATTTTATCACCTTTTAATGATATCTCTATGAATTAACCTCATTTCAACTATTCAACAACTTCTTTCTTAGTAATAAGAATCAATAGGTACTTCCCCTTTCACAGTCGGTTAAGCAATAGAATCCCACTCTGGTTTCCTTGATATCCAATTCTGTGAGCAAACAATTTGTTTGCTTTTGAAGATTGTACTTTATGAAGGATTACTGTGTTGTTATCGTGAGGAGATTTAAACAGTGGAATTGTAGTTTTGAAAGAAATAATTTTATTGTAAAGGTTGTTTTCGTGGATCAAGTTTTGATAGAAAACTTTACATGTAGGTATGTTTAGATGTAAAATCTTAAGGAAAAAATAAGCAGTAACTTACCTACTATTAATGAGAATTGCACACATTTACAATTTACAACATTTTATACATTTTATACTTACTAATATTATAAAGAGGAAAGGTTTGTATGTATGTATGGTAACCTATTAAAAACTCGAATTTCTATTACCCGAATCTTAAAACCCCGAAAACGGTTGTTAGAACTTTTAAAAGACAGATGTAATGAATGACAAATTTTTAAAATTCCTTTTTTAATTTCCCAGATGAATCAATTTCCAGATGCACCAAAACCAGATTTTTAAAAAGTATTTTTTTGTTTCCCGTATTCTCATAATACAGATCTTATTATACCAGATTCTCAGAATACTTTTTTTTGTTTCCCATCGTACCATTTTCCAAATAAACTATTGCCAAATTTTCATAATCTTTTTATTTGGTTCCCATATAATCGTATAACAGATAAACTATTGCCAGATTTTCATAATCTTTTTATTTGATTTCCATACAATCGTGATTATACCTTTACTATCGACTGAAAATAATCATTGTCAGTTAGTAAATTTATTGTTTTACTTGTCCATTACAGACCAGTTTTTAGTATCAAAGTCGATTCAGTAGGTTAGGTTTGAACTACGACCCCCACGCTAGAAATGACTCGCTATTGTTTTACTTGCCTATTACAGAAAGGTTTAAGTGTCAAATTCGACTCAGTAGGTTAGGTTAGGTTTGAACTGTGACCCCCCACGCACGAGCCGAGCGAGCGAAGCGAGCGTGCCGCGGCAGCGGCCGGCGAGTGCCAGAACCGACTCGCTATTGTTTTACTTGCCCATTACAGAAAGGTTTAAGTGTCAAATTCGACTCAGTAGGTTAGGTTAGGTTTGAACTGTGACCCCCCACGCACGAGCCGAGCGAGCGAAGCGAGCGTGCCGCGGCAGCGGCCGGCGAGTGCCAGAACCGACTCGCTATTGTTTTACTTGCCCATTACAGAAAGGCTAAAGTGTTAAAATCTATTCAGAAGGTTAGGTTAGGTTCGTGCTGCGTCCCCCTGGAAGGATTTCGTTTTGCTGGATATCGATTATTTGAATTTCAAAAATCTGGACATTGTTTGTCTGGATATCAATTAACTGTATTTCAAAAATTTGTGTTTTAAAAATCTGGCTTTCGTGCATATGGATTACGGTCATCTGGATTTTGTGCATTTATATTTCGTATGTCTGGAACTCATTCGTCTGGATTGTAAAACGTCGTACAAATAAAGAAATGGGCAAATGAAATTCGGAGTTGCGATTATATGGCAAACAAAACTTCGAAATTTTAAAATTCGGGGTTATGAAGAAATGTCCAAACGTTTTCTGGATTATGATATTCGGAATATTAAAATTCGAGATTAAGATAGGTAACCGTATGTATGTATGTATGGTTTTCACGCATAAACTACTGGACCGATTTTGATGAAATTTGGCACAGATAATCTTTAGATCATGAAAGAACATAGGCTACCTTTTATAGCGAAATATGTACCACGGGCGAAGCCGGGGCGGACCGCTAGTAGATAAATATGGTGATTATAAGGATGAAAAAATAAAAGTTTTATTTTATTTTATTGAAATTATTATAATTCAAACACACCCAGCTTAGCCTATGTATTAACATAGTCGACTCACACAAAGATATATTAATAAAAAAACTATGTGTTAGTTTAATCTGAAAACAGAATTTCGCCTAAATGGCGATAGCTCATTCACATTCATAACATCAGTATGATTTTCAAAGAAAAATGTAACTTGTCCAAACCACTTTAGGAAAAGCCATCTGAATATCATCACGTCAAATCTAACCCTTTCGATTCACTTGACATATTTGACCCGTGACCTCTTAAACTCTTTGCTAGTTCAGAAAACTTATAAGAGATAACAATTACGTTACTACTAGTTACTACTTAGTAATAAGTACTATTGATTTAAAGTGAGAATGTATCTCCTAGATTTTTAAATATGTTTGTGTTGTTAAAATGGATGTATTAATTTTGATGGTTTTTAGCATTATCCTTACCAGAACATAATATTACATAGGTTGAAAAAGAGGTGAAAAGAATGTGAAAAATTTAAAAGCCTAGTAAGTATTTATATTATCTATGGCCATAGTTACAATTGTTACTTGATAATCGATTGAGAAAAACTTCGAGAAATATGTTATGATGTTTATGAGTCAAAATAAAACATTTATTGCTTACTAGCTTCCGCCCGCGACTCCGTCCGCGCGGATGTCGGTCATCGCATGGTTTATTTTATCCATTTGGAACTTGTAAGACGTTTTTAACGCAACGTGTGTTCTCGGTTTTACAGATCAACGTCTATGGATAAAACTGAAAAATTAAGATTTATTCTTTTCTACGTATTTTTCCAGGATAAAAAGTATCCTATTTTATGCCCAGGATAATAAGGTATAATTATACCAAGTTTCATCGAAATCGAACCGTTAGTTTTCACGTGATGTCTTCACATACAGACAGACAGACAGACAAAAATTTTTTAATTACATATTTGGGTTTGATATCGATCCAGTAACATCTCCTGCTATTTATTTTTTCAATATTTTCAATTTACAGAATTGGCCCTTCTACTTCTATTATTATGTATATAGATTATCAAATGATACGCCTTGCTCTTATTTTTCTTATGTAGTTAATAAACTTTAAATGTGCTTAAAATAAAACACACAATAAACGAATTTTTAATAAATATATATTTTAAACAAAGCTAGATTACAATACAGACACACATAGAAGACTTGAAACTAACTCATCCCAAATTAACTTCGAAACCTACATTGTGTCTAAAATTGAATAACTTTTGAATAGAAATTCTATATCTTATACCATGCATTAAGTTTCACTAAACCCTCTTTGACCCATAAATGGTACATATTTTAGTAAAGCATTCTTACACCAAATTGGGTTCCAGATAAGGGCTCTGACGTCACTCCACAGATTATATTCGTACCCTTTTAATTAACTTCAAGATGGCCGCTACCAAAGTCTTTTGTCATGAAAATGCTGATACTGGAACGGTATTAATTAATCATTAAATAGATGAAAGTTATCTGTCCTAGCTAAGAGCATTACGGGATAGTGTCAAGAATTTTGAACGAAGATTTTATAGGTATCTAGCTTTAAAACAAAAATCTATTCAAAAACAGACTTAACGTCTTTCTAATAAGGTCCTATTTTCCTTGAGCAGAGATGAATGTATTAAGAAGCATTATTATCCACACATTAGTATTTGAAAACACACAAATATTTAAAGTAAAATTAACAGTCTTTTTACTAGCAGATACAATCTTTGCCACCAAAACATTTCTTAAAACAAAACTTCCACCACATTTTTACGAAAGGCAACCTATAAAATAAATAGACCGTAACATAAAATAAACATTTATAACATCACCAAATTTTATAAAAATAGAAAGTATCTATAAATTGATCACGTTTCAAAATTACACAGAATATTTGGGGGTCTATTCCAAAGGTCACTCCTTACTTGAAAGGTCACACCGTCGTCACACTATTAGAACTTAATAAGACACTTTGACACTTCATCATTTTCGTATATATATTTGCAAGATCAGCAAAACTGAGTCCAATTTACTTTGCCACTATTTTGTACACTTTCCTTAATTTATCAACCACTCATAACATTTTTATATTTGACTAGCTGTGCCCCGCGGTTTCACCCGCATTGCTCCGCTCCTGTAGGTCTTAGGGTGATGATAATGTATAGCCTAACCTTCATCGATAAATGGGCTATCTAACACTGAAAGAATTTTTCTAGAGATTTTTACTAACCATTTTTTTTGTTTATTGTTTATTCTGTAGGTCTCAAAGCACACTTTAACAAATACCTGACGAAACAACATTTGCCGGGTCTGCTAGTAACTAAATTATATTAATTACCTCTACAGTTGCCTCTACGCGATCTTGTTCAGTGCTCTAATTGAGAATAATTAACTTCACAAAACTGAGTTATTCAAATATCCTATAACATCCTACAGTTATTATAAACTTGGTAGTTTGCGAGCATGGAAGCTATTATACACAGCTACAATTAAACGCATCTTTATTTATTTACATACTGTGCTGCGCGTGGACGGATCCGCGGGCAAAATAATTATTTATATAGATCATGTGTTATTTTAATGTATGACCTATATTACTGTAAAGTTTCGTACAAGTCCTATAGTCCGGGATACATCGCCCATTTTTGCAAGTGATTACTATCAAGCTAATTTTTCGTGAGTAGCTTTATTTTGATGAGATGCCCAATAATTTCATGTACAAAACTCTCGATTGTGGTAGCTACCAGAGGAAACAAGGATAAAATATTTTGATTTGATGGTTCTCACGATGGTTCATAAAGCTACTCACGAAAAATTAGCTTGATAGTAATCACTTGCAAAAATGGGCGATGTATCCCGGACTACTACCAGTAGTTATTCCCTGAAAGAGTAACTAGCATACATCCATCCTCACAAACTTTCGCATTGTAATATTAGTTGGTTTATACGTTGTTACAGACGTTATAAGTCTAATTACATACATTTTTTACTCAAATAACTGAAGCTACAACTTTTCTGGATCCAATTTAACACGTGTCTACAAAACTGTACCATTATAAGATCCAGTTTCTTTGGTCATTTCGCAAGTAACTATTAGAGTCAGTAAATTGTATTAGTTTTTGGGACGTTGATTGATGTTACTATTTATGGGGACCATTGTTTTTGACACATCGTTAGCGGTTTGTTTTCTTATTTTATTAGTTTAGATCTGATTGTCTGTGATAGTTTTCTTCACAGGGGTCAAAAGTTTATTTAAATTTAAAATGAACAACTAGAAACCTTCATGAGTGACGCAAATATATATTTTTTGATTTTGAAAGTTTCCAAGATTCTTCAAATTCTGTTGTTCTTGTTTTATATTTACAAATAAGTAATGTACATACAAATGAAAAATATCTCCCCTCTTAAATCCTACCTTTTTTTCTGTACACATTATTTTGAAAGTTGACGCATATTTTTGCATGTTTTATTTTAAATTGAACCAATAAGGCCAATATTTCTAAGATTCATTGAATAATGATTAGAGAAAATGTAATAACTTAATAAAGGCCTTTTAAATCTGCAATAAAGGACGCCCAATTTAATTACATTTAGACCACTAAAAACGAATCTTCTAAAAGCTTTTTAAAAAAGTGTGGATGACACCATAAAATGTAATCTATTGTGAAATATATTGGGCGGAGTTACACTATAAATTGCCAATAATCTTCTGACAGGTTTAGCCATTTATTTTTATCTCTCATACATCTACGTATCACGTTACGCCCGAAATCCCTGTTATATCATGGCCAGATACTTTCAATGATTCATTCTCATTAATAATGGATTTTATGGAAATAAATTATGGTAACCTCTATGATTATCCATGATAATTCGTTGGTAGGATTAACATAGATAAGAATGACCTTAGTAATTAAATACATATTTTTACACAACAGGAAATAATATTATGGATAATGCGTACCTTTCCTATCACTTGAAAAACAAACAATAACACCAACTATAATAATTCATTTTCTATCATCGTATTTTAATTCATTTTTTATTTTGTTTCAGACACAATGACCAACTTACAATCAACATAACAAAATTCAACAACGATGGTGTGAGGGAGACGCCACTACCATGCATCCCTCTCCAACCTGGTTGGCCACGTCGCTGCTCTTCATCCTACAGCACTCAGAAATGAGACACAGCATAGACGAGCCAAAACACCACCACAGACACCGGCACAAAATAGATTTAGACCCCTACATGTACACGCCATACTACGACCCTCTACCCAACTTTAAAGACATTTATTTAGATAGGAGCCTTGTAGATTACGAAATAGTTGCACTAGATAATGATAGTAAAAACGAATGGATGCCCAATGACCATGTGGGTGAACTGAATAAGAAACACCAGCATTGGCCAATAAAGAGAGAAGCGGTAATCGAAGGGGATCTGGTGCTTGGTGGTTTGATGATGGTCCATGAAAGGTCGGAGAACATGACATGTGGTCCAGTGATGCCTCAGGGGGGAGTGCAGGCGTTGGAGACGATGTTGTATACGCTAGATATCATAAATCACAAGTTAAAACTGATCCCCGGTGTGACGATTGGCGCTCATGTTTTGGATGATTGTGATCGCGATACGTATGGACTTGAAATGGCTGTGGATTTTATTAAAGGTTAGTAGAAGTATTTGGTGATAGGAATGAAATAAATCCTACATATTCTACCTGATTAATTATTTTTCAATGCTCAGAGGCTTATTACAAACTAGCTGTGCCCCGCTACTTTTGGTCTTAACGTAATAAAGCCTATAGCCTTCCTCGATAAATTGACTGTAAAATCAGTGAAATAATTTTTCATAACAGACCCGTGGTTTCTGAGATTACTGCGTTCAGGCAAACAAACAAACTCAAATGAGAGATATAAATTATTACGTTAAAGTATTTTAAACGTGACTTATATATAAAATCCTTTAATATCTATAACTAAGTCGATTAACACAATTTATATCGAATACTAATCATCATCCCCAGGGTCTATAAGTAATATAGATGACGCAGAATACGCATGCAACGCGACCGCCATGAGGAAGGTCATCTCCGGAGTGGTGGGAGCAGCGTCCAGCGTCACGTCCGTGCAGGTTGCCAACCTGCTGCGACTGTTTAAGATACCACAGGTATACCTAGACCCATGTTAAATGTATACTATTTATTTATTTAAAACTTCAGTACAGTTTTACACAAAGGAAACCTTACTACTACTCAAAGAAATAGAGAGAGCACCACTTTTTAGGCGGCCTTATAACTTACTAGCTGTACTCCGCGGTTTTACCCGCAGTGCTCCGTTCCTGTTGGTCTTAGCGAGATGCCTATAGCCTTCCTCGATAAATAGGCTATCTAACACCGAAATAATTTTTCAAATCGGAAGAGTAGTTCCCGATATTAGCGCGTTCAAATAAACAAACGAACTCTTCAGCTTTATAATTTTAAAGTATAGATTAGTGATCTATCCACAAGGCAACCATATTGGTTTTTATTGAACGTGTAACTAGAGTACTGTTTAATGTAATCTAATTATTAAAATAAAACCGGCCAAGTGCGAGTCGGGCTCGCGCACAAAGGGTTCCGTAGCAGCAAATATAATAAATTACAGTTAAATCAACCTATCTCAAAAACTATAAGAGATACTTTGATCAAACCAAAAATCGTTGAAAGAGTTAATTAGCATGCATCACCTCTATTTTTTTTAGAATTTTATACCCCGTAGTTATAAAAATAGAGGGGGGGGGACATACTTTTTACGACTTTGAGAGCTGATATCTCAAAAACCGTTCACTTTAAGAAAAATGTTTTTTAGAAAACTTTATATCATTTTAAAAGACCTTTCCATTGATACCCCACACGGGTATGTACATCGAAAAAAAAAATTTCATCCCTCAGTTACATGTATGGGGGGCCCCACCCCCAATTCTTTTTTTTACTATTTAGTGTCATATTTTTGTAGCGGTTCATACAACACATATTCCCATCAAATTTCATCACTGTAGTACTTATAGTTTCCGAGTAAATCGGCTGTGACAGACGGACAGACGGACAGACGGACAGACGGACATGACGAAACTATAAGGGTTCCGTTTTTGCCATTTTGGCTACGGAACCCTAAAAACGATGTGTATATTAAATCTGAACTGACGAATCACGATAAATACTTTCTTATAAGCTTTTTGCTCTATTTGCAATACTTTCGTGTCCAAATAAACTAATAATATCTATTGTCCAAGTATTGTATCGCACATATTATTTACCCAAGATCCTGATTTCTATTAAAGATTAGATATTTGAGATAAATATCACAGAGCAATTAAAGCGCAGCAGGCCGAGACGAACGTCAAAACGCCAAGGAATAGAATACGATATATGTTAGTGAACTTAGCAGATCATTTTTAGCAGATCAAAAAAAATGTGAGTTCTTATCGCGTGCAGTTGAGTTCTACAGTTCCTGATACTTTTTAGAAATAGTTCTGGCGTTTTTACCTTAAATACGACATTTGAAAAAATAATCTGCCAACTTCCCGTAGCAGATCATTTTTAGCAGATCAAAAAAAAATGTGAGTTCTTATCGCGTGCAGTTGAGTTCTACAGTTCCTGATACTTTTTAGAAATACTCGCGTAAAATGAAACACTAGAAAATTTATTTATGTCATATTTCATCACGCCGTAGCACCATGCCGTAGCATCATGCCGTAGCATCATGCCGTAGCATCACGCCGTAGCATCACGCCGTAGTATCATGCCGTAGCATCATGCCGTAGCTTCATGCCGTAGCATCATACCGTAGCATCATGTCGTAGCATTACGCCGTAGCATCACGCCGTAGCATCATGCCGTAGCATCACGCCGTAGCATCATGCCGTAGCATCACGCCGTAGCATCATGCCGTAGCATCATGCCGTAGCATCACGCCGTAGCATCATGCCGTAGCATCATGCCGTAGCATCACACCGTAGCATCACACCGTAGCATCACGCCGTAGCATCACAGCGTAGCATCACGCCGTAACACATGCCGTAGCATTACGCCGTAGCATCACACCGTAGCATCACAGCATAGCATCACACCGTAGCATCACGTCGTAGCATCACGTCGTAGCATCACGTCGTAGCATTACGTCTTAGCATCACGTTAAGCCGGGTCCAGGTCGGGTTTTTTCAAATGTCGTTTGTTAGGGTAAAAACGTCAGAACTATTTCTAAAAAGTATCAGGAACTGTAGAACTCAACTGCACGCGATAAGAACTCACATTTTTTTTTTTTTTGATCTGCTAAAAATGATCTGCTAAGTTCACTAACATATACGCTATCGATAGAAATTGACAAGCGTATGATGTTTTGCCTAAGGATTCGGTCACCCTACCAACGACAAAGACGACCACGAAAAAAATTTTCATCCAGTCGCAATTAAATAAAATTGTGCAAAACACAATTAAAAATGAAATTTCAGAATTTCCTGTCGTATTGGTGTTTTGTAAAAAAAAATCTTTGAGATCAATGGATAAACAAACAGGTTTTTCATAGTAACGGTGGCTCCTAGAAAAAAATGTATTTAACCTTTTTTATAGATAATTAGATGATCTACAATTTTGGTTCAGGTGATTGTATATTGTGTAGGTATTGTAAACTTACCGTCTCGGCGAAAATCGCAAAAAACCTATTTTTTTTTTTATTAATTGACCTCGAATTTTTTTATTTCCGAGTACTAGAAAGACGGGAGATTTTAATTTTGATTTTGAACAAATTTCGGCAAGATTGTAATTTTGGTCGTGGTCGTCGTCGTCTTTGGTAGTGTGAACGAACCATTACCAAAATCTCATGAGCTTATGTCAATAATTAGCGTTAGCAGTTTCTATTCCATGGCGTTAGGTACGTTTGTCTAAAGGCCCAGATGTGTTTGATGCTTTGCTTGCTTATAAAATTTCTGTAAGAAAATAAACAGTATATTATACTAATACAAATTGTAACTAATAAGTAGATATAGTATTAAAAATAATATGTTTTATAAAATATCCCTATGGACAACGGCTATCCTATGGGATGTAGAGTCATAAAAAAATTACATATGTTTCACTAAACTGACAAACATTTTCTATATACCTTAAATTAATTACACATTACAAGAAAAACCCCTACTTACTGTACTCCACCTGAGTCGCAATTTATTCGTGAATCACTCAACAAAATTCAACTCGTTACTGTATTATTTAGAAGATCTTTTTCCACAAACCACTGTATTGTTCAGTTTCATAATACCCTCAAATAAGATACAATACAAGCGATTCTACAAGATAATGGTGTAATTTGGAGATTGGACCTTTGTGCTCTTTGAATCTTGTTTTTTGGTTGTAATTGGACATAGGACCTTATATCAGAGTTTTTTATAACACGGGAGAGTATTTAACATTAGCTACATAATGTTAACTACTCAAATTTTATAGGTACATATTATATATGAAAAGACAGTGGAAAATATGAATTCTTATATATAAAAATGAATCGCAAAATGTGTTGGTAAGCGCATAACTCGAGAACGGCTGAACCGATTTCGATAATTATTTTTTTATTATATTCCTTGAAGTACGAGGATGGTTCTTATGTAGAAAAAACGTAAACATGTACCACGGGCGAAGCCGGGGCGGACCGCTAGTATATAATAAAAATGGATCGCCAAATCGCTAAGCGTAAAACTCGAGAGCGGCTCGATCATTTTCCCAAAATTTTTACATTTTTGTAAGGCGCAAGGAAGGTTTTTATGGAAAGAAAACACGAAAAAAGGGCAGAACAATATCTGCCGGGAAAGGAAGATATTAAAAAATATTCTGCGTAAAACAATAATGTAGTTAGTCACTTAAAAAAAAATAATAAAATACCATTTAGGTAATGCAAATGTACGTTATTGAGTATCAAATAATATATAGAGCAATAACAGTAACTAAGAATATTTTGCTGAAAAGTCACTGTATATATTACGTAGTTACTAATTTAAAGTTTTTTTACTAACGAAACGCAAGGTAAATAAATATGGATAAACTAATATATATTCCCACATGGTGAAAAGAGTAAAATTCATGAAAACCACGAAATTACAGCCTCGACTTCCCTTGCGTTTAATTAAAATACTCATTCGGTATTTTTGCACGAACGTAAATAATGACAATCCGAGAATGTATTAAAACGATCCTAAAGTACATGTTTCTGTACAAATATTAAGATTAAAATGTTTCGCTTTATTGATAAAAGTATACAATACATATTTGTTGTCTTAAGTGTTTATCCAGCCTTATATTACAAAAGTTTGTATAAATATGTAGATGATTGTTGTTCTTAAAAGCAAAGAGTTCAATATAACCGATTTTGCGAATATTTGATATAAATAATGTAGATTGTGACTTGAAATAACATATATTATAGGCTTTTCATGAGTATTCCACGAATCAAGTGAGCTATATTTTCTATTCTATGAATATGTGAAGAACTTATTTCTATGAAAGTACTGTAGTGGAGTTCTCGGTAGTAAATCGTAAATCCGTTGATAGTTGACGAATAACTAAAAACTTAGTTTTTAGTTAGTAACAACATAAACAATATCATTCACTAGCTGTGGCTCGCGGTCTCACCCGCATTGCAACACCATCATCTCGATAGATAGGCTATATTTAGAAATATAGCCTATCTATCGAGGTCACTGTTAGTAGTGAAATAATTTTTTAAATCGGAACCGTAGTTCCTAAGATTAGCGCGTTCAAACAAACTCTTCAGCTTTACAACATAAGTATAGATATCATTGAAAACTACTCTAAACAAACTTAATATTTTCTGTTACAATTTTCAAACTTCAAAACAAATAAACCATCTGACTCTCACAAAAACGAACGAAAACTTTATTGACCGTAAAAACGTGAAATCAACTAGTAAAGTCGAACCACAAATTGAATCAACCTCCGACCCTAGAAAGTTGATGAAATAAAATAAAAGGTACAAGAGGAAAAGAGGCAACTTTAGAAGAGTGCGTTTGAGGTTATGTTTCTACTTTGCTTTACCTTTGACTGTAATTGCTTAGCAATTTCGATAATGTGCTATCGATCGTGGAACTCAAGTTTTTTGAGCATACTTTCGACTCGAATGCCTTTGAGATTTGAAGTAATGACTTAAATTACTGGGCTTGAAGGTTAATTCGTAATTATCAGAGTTCAACTTGATTTAAGTATTTAATACGACATCTCACGTCTACATACATTTAAAATCCTACTAATATTATAAATTCAAAAAGTTTGTGAGGATGTGTATGTGTGTGTTTGTTACTCTTTCACGCAAATACTACTGAACCGATTACAATGAAATTTGGCACACATATAAAGGGTAACTTGGATTAACACATAGGATAGGTTTTATACCAGAAATCCCGCGGGAACGGGAACTATGAGGGTTTTTCTTTAAAAACGCGTGCAAAGCCGCGGGCGGAAAGCTAGTATGGAAAGAAAGCAAGGTACATCTGCTGGACTAGCTAGTATAATATAAAATTGCTTAAACTAATTATTAACATTAACATAGTAGGTACCATCCTTTTACTTTCTTTTATCCAGTAAAAAGTGTATTTGTATGCGTGTGTGTGGTCGAGTGTATTTTACTAGCTGATCCATCAGACATTTTCCTGTAATAAAGTTAGCTTGGTCGTTAATTTTCCTCTCATTTGTAACTTTCCGTGCAACTTTTCTAATGTTTTCTTTCATGGGAACCTTCTTATTCTTATAATAAAAAACACAACAAAATAAAAATAAGTGAATTAGTTCCCGCCTGATGCAGAAATAAGAAATAATTAAGGCTGCAGTCTAGCAAAATTGCGTTTTCAACAAGTTATTTGACAATTTTTTCCCGGCTAATGAAATGATAAACTGAATTTTTTTTTCTTGTTTATCAATTAGTGTTATATACGCAATGCGCGTGAATTTTTTCACATTTATAAAGTTACTTTATGTTACCTTAATCAGGCCTTCAAGATAAGTCTTTTTCCCCCAAAGACATTTCGAGCTAAGTTTGTGCACTCACTACGTTGCAACCGATTACAATTTACACAATCTGATCAGCGCATTATTATCCTTATATAGTCGTTATTAAAAACTGCTGAATACAATTGCCGAAAAACTTATGATTTTCTTAATTAGAACGTTATAAATTCATTAAATTTCCCATTTTTTGCCTTACAAAATCTATTGATAAATACTGCTAAAAGTTATTTTTTCCATTAATTTATTCGAGTTGGTTGAAGACCAATGAGTATTAATCCTTTAAAAAATTTTTTTTTGAATTTTGATAATTCTTTAAATATTAAAAAAAATATTTAAAATAATTAGGAAAAATCCTAGCGAATTTCTTTAGTCGCGCTCCTTGGGCCGGAGCATTCTGACGTGTGCTCTACGCTCGATTTTCCTTCATACCGAAGTGAAAGTTGCTCTACTTCATTAAATTTAATATTTTTGTTAATTGATTATTTTTATCTTAGTTTTGTGCAAATATTCGTATTTTTAAACATTTGATTTCGATATGGAAAATAAACGAAAAAAATACGCGTGTAACTACATACTAGAAAAAAAATTATCTTCGAACATAAAGTTAATGAAACCAAATAGATTGCAAAGGTGATTGGCAACAATTTCTTTATTTTACGGGGTGTCAGTAAAGGGATGTATATTTCTTTAAAACTAAAGTAAGCTCATAAATTTTCTTATAATATAATTTTTTTGAAGTTCCAAAAATGTTTATTTTTCGTTTGAGAAATACGAAATATAATATAAACTTGTATTGAGAACTTGAACTTCGATAACAGAGGCGGCTCGCCCTAAGGAGCGCTGGTGCAGTGAACTCCCATAAATAATTATAATAAAATCATACTCCTTAATTTAATTATTAACATTAATTATTACTATTTAAAATCAATCGTAATCCCAATGATTATATCCATCATTCCATCATCCCATACACCTGTATAATACCTACTATATTATGTAACGCGCGAAGCGGAGCGCTCATTGCGCTCCAATGAAAAAAGATTTAGTACATTTCCTAATACGAAATCCAATAGGAGTGAAAGAGAGGGTTTTGCCAGAGCCCTGCGCGTGAAACAAAAGATTTTCTATGGAAAAGTAGCAAAATTCGGAGCGTCGCACCCGCAAACGTTGCCGGTTCGTTTTTACCGCCCGGCAGGACAGCGATTGCGCGCAACGTTGCCAGTTACCACTTCTATACTATAAACAAACACTCGAGTCAACTTCAATGCACGCGCGCGATTCATGCAATTTTCTAATTAAAATTATAAAATACGTGTTGAAATAGCCTGTAGTTATCAGTATTACTTGTGAGTGTTAAAATGAACAATAATTATAATGTGGCGTTCATTAAAAAGTGTGATAAAACGTTACAAATTCGGCTTGAATGTAAAGCTAAGGGACCGCCACGGCCTGAACTTGATCTTACGCAAAAATGTACGACAAAAACGAAAACATATACGCGTGTGTTTAAATCTGAACAATATGTGAAAACACCGTGGTTGTGTGGTTGTGATGAAAGCAACAAACTATTTTGTTTTTCGTGTCTTTTATTTAAAGCGGGCGCGGCCGGCGGAGGTGAGAGTGCTTGGACTGAAACGGGCGTTGACGACTTAGCTCATCTTTCAATCAAGGTGAAAAACATTCACAATCTCGGTACCATTTGTTGTATGAACTGCAATTGGCGTCTATCGGTCTTGTCGCTTTAAGTTATAGATATTTTTGCACACCAAAAAGAAAGACGTATCACGTATGCATTTTCTTTATAAGTATTTTTTTGATAAATTGTACCTACTGCTTTACACCATGTATTTTCAGTGTTTTATTTCAAGTGAACACCCATAAAATTTTGTCACGAGCCGCCTCTGATCGATAAGTATGTGCAGGCGATTATGACGTTATTATTGCAGGTATCAAAAAACTTAAAACTGTTATCGAAATTACTTTACCTAATGAGCAAAATGACAATAATAACTTTTTAAAAGTATAACGAGAAATATCTAAAAAATTTACTTTATACACTTCCATATCAAAAAGGGAAAATGGGACTAGTAGAAGTTAAATGTCTAATTCCGGCAAAAGACATGAATGCGGAAGATGCGGTTCAAAAAAATTTAATATTTGAAATACAATGCAAAAAATAACACTTTTGTCATAGATAAGAATCATGATTATTTTTTCTAAATTCAGGGACAACTAAACGTTGCAGAAGCAGAAGTCTGCTTATTTGCTGTTTGGACTGGAGTGAATAATTCGTTAAAAATAGAATATATAAAAAAGTATGTAACGTTTAGGCAAAATAAAATGATGGACCATTATCAAGATTTTACATAAATTGCCTACTGTCAGAATTGATTGATTCGAGACTTCAGCATTCGATCCCCATCCTATATCATTCAAGCGATTGAAAAAAAAGAGATAAATCCAGTGCAACCGATAAAGCATCAGAATGCTAGCAAAAGATTTATTAGGTTTATCAATATAAATCTATATATTACACATAATACAATAAATCTGTAGAAGATGCGAAGACTGACATCCGCGCGGACGGAGTCGCGGGCGGAAGCTAGTCAGAAATAGATATCTTTTGTTTTCATTTAACACAAACATTACATTTTTTTTATTATATACAAAATTTGAATTTATATTTTTGGTTTTTATGGCATTCAAATGCTTTTTATAAATTTATATATACAAAATTTGTTTATCCGTTTTATTAGTTAAACTGAACAACTTTCACTAAGAAACTTAGGTCGAAAAAAATGTATAGAGTTCTGCATTTTGTATGGAAAGCTTATTTTTTTTTATATTTCGTCCAAATTTCTTTGTAAAAGTTGATCAGTTATATAAACATGAAGTTGAAGATATCAATAGAAAGTATTCGCAAATTTTGTGTACTGATAAAAAAAAATCACCCGGTGTAATTTTCACGAAAATTGTTTCAAATTGTCATTTTTGGTACTTATTACGAATATTAAATTATGCATACGAATGATTTAATTTTTAAAAATTAAGTGGAGCAACTTTCCCTTAGTACATTTGTATTATTTACATATAGGATGACAGGATGCATTTGTACCAAAAATGACAATTTGAAACAATTTTCGTGAAAATTACACCGGGTGATTTTTTAGGGTTCCGTACCTCAAAAGGAAAAAACGGAACCCTTATAGGATCACTTTGTTGTCCGTCTGTCCGTCCGTCCGTCCGTCCGTCTGTCAAGACCCTTTTTCTCAGGAACGCGTGGAGGTATGAAGCTGAAATTTATATCAATTACTCAGGTCTACTGTCCCTTGAAGCTGTGAAAAAATCAAACTTCTAAGCCAACGCAATCAAAAGATACAGCCGTTTATGCCGCAAATTTTCGACACTTGCAAGGGAATCAAAACCTACAGGGTGCTTCCCGTGAACTCAGAATCTTGAAATTGGGTACGAAGCAACGTCTTATAGCATAGATAAAGGAAAAATTACGAAAACCATAAATTTTTAGTTACATCACATAATATATATTTTTTTAATAATTTTAAACTTACTACCCATTTCCTCATCAACGCGTAGAGGTATTAAATTGAAATTCATACCAAATACTCAGGTCTATAATACCTTTAAGCTGTAACAAAATCAAACCTCTATGTCAACGCAATCAAAAGAAACAGCAATTTAAGCTGCATATTTTGAAACTCGCAAGTACTCGCAAGGGAATCAAAACCTAAAGGGTACTTCCAGTCGACCTAGAATCTTGAAATTTGGCATGAAGCAACGTTTTATAGCACACATAAAGGAAAAATTCCGAAAACCTTAAATTTTTAGTTACATTACAAAATATATATTTATTTTTTAATAAATATAAACTTATTACTTTTTTCCTCATGAACGCGTAGAGCTATCAAGTTGAAATTCATATCAAATACTTAGATTTAATTGCCTTTTTTTTTAACCCGTTAAAAAAAAATTGCAGGTTTGTACGGAACCCTCGGTGCGCGAGTCCGACTCGCACTTGGCCGGTTTTTTTTTTTTATCAGTACACAAAATTTGCGAATACTTTCTATTGATATCTTCAACTTCATGTTTATATAACTGATCAACTTTTACAAAGAAATTTGGACGAAATATAAAAAAAAATAAGCTTTCCATACAAAATGCAGAACTCTATACATTTTTTTCGACCTAAGTTTCTTAGTGAAAGTTGTTCAGTTTAACTAATAAAACGGATAAACAAATTTTGTATAAATTAAAAAAAATGTAATGTTTGTGTTAAATGAAAACAAAAGATATTTATTTCTGACTAGCTTCCGCCCGCGACTCCGTCCGCGCGGATGTCAGTCTTCGCGTCTTCTACAGATTTATTATACATATTATGTATAATATATATAGATTTATATTGATAAACCTAATAAATCTTTTGCTAGCATTCTGATGCTTTATCGGTTGCACTGGATTTATCTCTTTTTTTTCAATCGCTTGAATGATATAGGATGGGTCCTTGATGGGCATCGAATGCTGAAGTCTCGAATCAATCAATTCTGACAGTAGGCAATTTATGTAAAATCTTGATAATGGTCCATCATTTTATTTTGCCTAAACGTTACATACTTTTTTATATATTCTATTTTTAACGAATGATTCACTCCAGTCCAAACAGCAAATAAGCAGACTTCTGCTTCTGCAACGTTTAGTTGTCCATGAATTTAGAAAAAATAGTCATGATTATTATCTATGACAAAAGTGTTATTTTTTGCATTGTATTTCAAATATTTAATTTTTTTTAACCGCATCTTCCGCATTCATGTCTTTTGCCGGAATTAGACATTTAACTTCTACTAGTCCCATTTTCCCTTTTTGATATGGGAGTGTATAAAGTAAATTTTTTAGATATTTCTCGTTATACTTTGAAAAAGTTATTATTGTCATTTTGCTCATTAGGTAAAGTAATTTCGATATCAGTTTTAAGTTTTTTGATACCTGCAATAATAACGTCATAATCGCCTGCACATACTTATCGATTACAACCTGTATACAATCCACCATCCACATTCATAATGTTTTCCTGTCCTCCTCTCCTTTACGCTGTTCACCGATACATTTGAAATGAGTAAATCTGCTACCACTGAAGGATGTTTCATTGTGATCAGCAAATTTTCACCACTGTTGTCGATTATTTGTTTTTCATTTTTAATCAGCAATTGGGAATCATCAGTTTTGTTTTTTGCAGATTGGTGATGTACCCTAACAATACGTCGAAAAGGGAAAGCATCAACGAATTATCTTTTTCGTCCTCTTTTTTTATTCTTCGCGTCTCTGTTACTTCTGTTTGTTTAGTTCTCAACACCCACTGAATTTTCTATGTTATTGTGATCTTCCATTACATCTGAGTTTTGATGATGTGATGATAATCCATTCGTTTTAATATTGGTACTTAGAGTTGATAGACTAAACTAGAAATGGCGGACTAAATTTGTCAGCGCGTCTGTAAGATCAGAATATAAAACCAACATCCTGTATTTAAGTTACAAAATTAATAATCAAACAACATGCCGCTACGTTGAAAATGACTAGAAGAAAAAATTAAAACACCTCGGATCAATTTTGGAGTAAACAAATCATTTTCCCCGTATGGGGATTTCCCCGGATGAAGTTCAAGTTCTCAATACAAGTTTATATTATATTTCGTATTTCTCAAACGAAAAATAAACATTTTTGGAACTTCAAAAAAATTATATTATAAGAAAATTTATGAGCTTACTTTAGTTTTAAAGAAATATACATCCCTTTACTGACACCCCGTAAAATAAAGAAATTGTTGCCAATCACCTTTGCAATCTATTTGGTTTCATTAACTTTATGTTAATGAAACCAAATTTTTTTTTTCTAATCATTTTTTTTCTAGTAGTTACACGCGTATTTTTTTCGTTTAGTTTCCATATCGAAATCAAATGTTTAAAAATACGAATATTTGCACAAAACTAAGATAAAAATAATCAATTAACAAAAATATTAAATTTAATGAAGTAGAGCAACTTTCACTTCGGTATGAAGGAAAATCGAGCGTAGAGCACACGTCAGAACGCTCCGGCCCAAGGAGCGCGACTAAAGAAATTCGCTAGGATTTTTCCTAATTATTTTAAATATTTTTTTAATATTTAAGGAATTATCAAAATTCAAAAAAAAAATTTTTTAAAGGATTAATACTCATTGGTCTTCAACCAACTCGAATAAATTAATGGAAAAAATAACTTTTAGCAGTATTTATCAATAGATTTTGTAAGGCAAAAAATGGGAAATTTAATGAATTTATAACGTTCTAATTAAGAAAATCATAAGTTTTTCGGCAATTGTGTTCAGCAGTTTTTAATAACGACTATATAAGGATAATAATGCGCTGATCAGATTGTGTAAATTGTAATCGGTTGCAACGTAGTGAGTGCACAAACTTAGCTCGAAATGTCTTTGGGGGAAATAGACTTATCTTGAAGGCCTGATTAAGGTAACATAAAGTAACTTTATAAATGTGAAAAAATTCACGCGCATTGCGTATATAACACTAATTGATAAACAAGAAAAAAAAATTCAGTTTATCATTTCATTAGCCGGGAAAAAATTGTCAAATAACTTGTTGAAAACGCAATTTTGCTAGACTGCAGCCTTAAGAGATGTAGTTAAAAAAAATAAAACACACGCACATAAAATAATATTATATCCTTGATAAGTGTACAAAGTTTGAAATTAATTATAATGCTGCTAAAAGCGTGGTAAAAGTAGAGATTCATTTTTATTAGAGATACTAGATATAAAAAAGATTATTTATCAAATAAGAGAATTTATATAATTATATATTTAAAATGTTTTTATTCACAGGTGTCCTTCTTTTCAACGTCTCCTGAATTGTCGAACAAAGCCAGATTTGAATACTTCACGCGTACAATACCTTCTGATCTTCATCAGGTAAATGTTTTATTTCACGTTAATTATTTCTAACATTTTGTTTTTTGTTTTCAAAATTACATCAAGATAAAAACTTTGTCAACGACTATGAGTACTTTTTTAACTTGTCAGTTTCTTAATTAAACAATAAATATATTTTTCTAAATAACTTACAATAATTTTCCACTTGTAGCATTATATCATTGAACAACAGATCCAATCCCTACTCTAATTCTAAACTATGATTTCGATACACATTTTCCTATTAGGCTTTTATCAAAGACCAATTCAAAAGAATTAATTCGATCAAGAAAATAAATACATAATACCTAAAAAGCTAGTGGAATCCGGGAGCGGAAGGGGCGGAGCGCCCCGGGCTACCGGTCCAGGGCCTCTAAATGCTCCTTCATCAAATATTAAACAAGTTTTGAAAAGAATGCTGAAGCTGCTGTAAAATAAATTATAAGTAAAATCAGACTACGCGCTATCAAATGATTAAATACTACCTTTAAATTTGTTCAGCATATTAATATCGCAAAGGTGAAAACTTTATGATTTTTACAATGAATTTTATAGTTATCCACATACAGACAAAAAGGATTAAATTCTTACTAATATAAAATTTCGTTCGTCGCATTAGAGCGATTTTATGATATGATTTTTGTGTGTCTGTTTCTGTGTCTGAAGATAATATTAGGAAGCTAAAGAGTGATGGCTACTTCTAATTACTTACTTACTTACATTTGAATTTTGACTTCTACTTCTGAATACAGCTATGAATGATTAATCAAAAATGAAATGAATGAATTCATGAATTGAACACATGAAGCTAATAATTTAGAAATTTATCTTTTTCGGGCCTCTGTTATTCTTACTCCGTCTCTGTTCGAATGGATCCTCATTACGTCAGGCACGTATAACTTTATGATCATCGATCTCGTAGCCTCCCGGGACTGTGATGTGATTGATCGCGCCGCTCATAATTATGGCATCACTGTACAAAATGAATGTATGAATTTTATTAATTTTGCGTAAATTGGAATTTTTAAGAAGCTGACAGATTATTTATTCTAATATTTTGGATACGCTTTTTGATCATCGTGTCTAATAGATAGAATAATATTTACAACTAGTTCGTGAAATAGTTTCTGCAGAGAAGAGAGACTCTATAGTTACTTTTTTCAAATTAATACTAACTTTGGCCCCTGCTTTGCTCAAGAGGTGACCTCACAAAATCAAAGTAGGTACTATTCTAGCTTATAATGTTGATTTCCGTGCCAAACTTCATCCAGATCCATTTTGCATACCTACACAAACATTAACTTTTACAATAGTAGTAGAAGTCATTATTATTTCAGATTGTATTTCTCATATTTTTAACCGACCAAAAAAAAGGACGAGGTTCTTAACTTCTCGTTTTCTACAAAACGCAAATATTACTTTTAAATGTGCAAAATTAAACACCCAGATACGTTAAATAAACATAAGCATTTCTACCCAATTCTAAAGGGTACACTCCCTAAAAATCAACAGAAAAGGGATTAAAACTTCAGTACGAATTAATTCCTGTTGAACTAATCTCAGTAATGAATTTAAGCACATTTCGCCAACTCCACTAACTTGAATCGTCAGCGTAACAACTTATTAATTCTGTTTGAACAATCACAATCTGTTTTACATTATTGTACATTGTCACTCGGTTGTTAATAATCTAGTACTGTTTGTTGTTTATATTCAATGGGAATGTTGATGTCTGTCTGTATTTTGAAGTATTAAGAGTCAAGAGTTTAGATTGGGGAACATTTTGTTTATTTGATAAATGTTTTTGAAACGTATTTAGGCGCGTTGAGAGTAAAATTTCAAGGTCGCGTCATGGCAATACCGTCACGTCATGGAGTAAGGTGACGATTTTGAATCTTGCCAAAGAAACTTCTTTGAAGTGAAACTTCACTTCTAATAGTACGTGTGCTCGGCACACACGCTCCTTTTTATAATAAATCATAAATATATAATCGGCCTTTTTTAGATTTTCATTTCAATAGAAAATCCATTCTAAATAATAATACATAGATAATATTATCAAGTAAAAGTCAGATTCGCAATATTTTACTAGAAACATAATTTACTAAACATAATATTTCGTTCGGATACCATGAAATAATATCTAACCAAGAAGTCACTTTGGTTGTGTTATTTAAATTTTTAATCAAAGTTCTGTATCGCAAATGTCGAATTAAATTTTTTTGTACAAAACAATTACCGAATCCAAAGTTCAAATTGAAATGACAGGACAGTCGCAAAGCTAAAATGAAATTAGACGCTGTTCCGAACAAAGGTTTTCAAAAACTTCGTTGAATAAAATTTTAGCGAACCTAACGGATAAATAAAATAAAAATTGTCACCTTTGCTACTTTTATATCACAGACAATATTTTTATTTATTTTCCTGGAATAAACAGGAAATAATTCACATTCAAATTATTATTTTGGCTCTATAAATATTTTTTTTTGGTATATAAATACAAATTGCATTACAATACTACATCTTTATTATATCAATATTAATACGAAAATATAAAATTCATTTAACGTTCAATAATACCTATGTCAAACACAAATCGTATTTTTTTTTATTCTATTCAGCCAACATATAAAACCTTCGTGGAACGTCAACAATTCGCCTCAAGCACTGGCACAAAATAATGCAACTTAAAAAAAATAAGAGAAAAAAAAACAAAAACTTTCTAGAATGTTCGGTTAGTTTAATTAAATTATGTCTCTCGCAGGTTCGGGCGATGGTGGAAATTGTGAAAAAACTGGGATGGAGTTACGTATCTATAATTTACGAGGAATCCAGTTATGGAATTAAGGTGAGTTTTAACTGAGAAATGTTTTTAATTTGTAGTTTGTGTTTTTAATGTTCCATTTTTAAATGTAACGATTACAGTCATGTTATAGCATTGAGATAATATTACTATACGTATGGAGGAGACACCACGAACAAAATCTGTGCGCCATTTTTTTGCTCTAACTAAGTTTTAAGAATTATTATCTAGTTAGGTTCTTACCGATGAAAGTTATTCCTTTGCACATTTCCGTATTATTTGTATTATTTGTGCAATATCGTAACACACACGAAGGCATATTTGATGCGTTTCACTTTAAAACCATTAAAAAAAACCGCTCAACATACGTCATGTGGCGTAATATGTTGAACGGAACATAAGTGATGTAGGCGGTGTCGTCTCCATATATGTATATCTCAATGTGTTATAGGTGGTTGATAAATGACTAACTATTAAACGTTGATAAATTGCAGAGATTCTTTCGTTTCTAATATAATGTTTACGATTACATACTATTGTCTGCTGTTTGTAGATGAAAATTGTTTTAATTATTATTCAAACGGTAGATAAAATATGCAAATTAAATATGTGAATTTCCATTTAGGTACATAATATTTATAATTTACTTTCCACATATTATAAAAAAAGACGTGTGGCACTCGGGGACTGCCGCGGTAAAGCTATTGCATAGCATGCCTTCAAGCCACACCTCCGAGCCCGTCGGAGTGGGGAGCGTGAGGTTTTTTCGTTACGGAATTTCTCGATTCGGTCCCCGCGCTCAAGGCCCGCGATAGAAGCTATGCAATAGCTTAAAAAAACAATTTAAGATGATACAGGGAATATAATAAGAATCCTTATAAGAAAGACGTGATATCTAATTATCCTAGACTTATTGATACAATATCATTAGAAAAAAATTATCAAACGTATAAGGAAGCGCTTTTGATAAATGCTCCCAATAATCGTCACTTTATCGAAATAACACGATGTTTACGTTATAAATTTATAATACTTCAACCAATACTTTATTTTTTTAGTAAAATATGTAATAAGTAGCAATAATCCAGATAGCAAATAATTGTATTTATGTAGTGTAAATAATATTTATTAATTAAAATAACGAAATACGCCGACATAAACACGAATATATTTGTAAAACATTAATTGTTTGTTTAACAAGCAATTTCATTTTATCTCTCCAGTAATTTCATTGATACTAATATAGTAAGCATTCCGTAGATATATTTTCAACCGACTTCAAAAAAGGAGTGGGTCCTCGGGTTTTTTTTTTATTTTTTACCTTCGAACTTTCGGTTGGCGAACCGATATTGATCATTCTTTTTTATTTTTTGGTGCGGGAAACACCAGCATGTGTAGTTCTATTTAAAATATGGTTCAGTTCAATTTGAAGGTGCTTTAGCTTTTTTTAGAACTATTGTAAAAACAATGGCCTTTTCCCTTTTCTTTAAAATCTATCCTTATTTTATAAAGCTGAAGAGTTTGTTTGTTTGAACACACTAATCTCGGGAACTACTGGTCCGATTTGAAAAATTCTTTCGGTGTTTGGATAGCCCATTTATCTAGGAATATATCATCTCGCTAAGACCAACAAGAGCGGAGCACTGCGGGTAAAACCACGGAGCACCGAAAGCTAGTATGTCATATTGTTTAGATTTCCAAAGATCTTTTGCTACTATTTAGTACTGCAGTATACAAACGTAGTACAATCTCACATATATCATTTTCATCTTTAGTATTCAGACATCTTTAAGTTTTCCTAGAAATAACGTCAAGGAAAACATCTCACTATTAACGCAAAGTGTAAGCAAAGGGTTTGTCTTTGTACAAATAATGAGGTACAAAGCGAGGCTTTGTAGAATAAAACTTGAATTGCAATGCTTTCCGTCTTGTTATTGAAAACAAAGAAACGCTTGCATAAACGGTAAGGATTGATATTGAGCTTATATTAATACATCACCATCTTATCATTTAAAGAAAGGATATTACAATCATAAAAAAATACTTAACTAAATGTTAAAATATATATGAGGTATGTTATAAATGTTATAGTCTAAATCCGTATCTGTCAGTATGTTCGCGATAAACTTAAAAACTACTGTACCAAATTTCATTATATTTTCAACAATTGTTGATAGCTTGCTTCTCGAGGAAGATTTAAGTATAGGCGAAACTGCGGGCGGAAAGGTAGTATGTGATAGAACTTCTAAAATATGTAAGTTAGTCAAGTGTCCTATAAATGCCCACATTATAAGAAAAATATATTGCAATACTTAAACCTGAGTAAGTACTCTACTTAGTCCTTGAATTAAACGTAGATATTTTTCTATAAAGAATTTCTCAGAATCAACCCAGAGTTTAGAATTATACCAAGATTATGGTAATTGGCTTATCTCTTATTCCTTAAAGGAGAAACAGAATTGTTTTTCAAATGTAAATGGGTATATTTGGTAATCTGATGTTAAAGTGATAATTCAATTCGTCTCTATTATGTATGACATTTTGAAGTCGATCCACTTATAGTAATTACTAACTACCTATAACCAGAGATAGTCTATAACTACAGAACATCTGAACGGGTTAATTATTATTATTAATACGTTTGTTTTGTCTCCACTACGATAACGATAATAAAGGTTTACTTAAAAATTACAAAAATCTATAATTATGTGTTTTTTGTTTAATCTAAAAAATAATTCTGGTGGACCCGGGTCAAATAATTAGCGATTTATTAATAACAAGCGGAACAACGTCGGAATAAATCGGCATAACGCAAGATACAGGCTTTGCAGTAACCAACCTGCATACTGAATGTTGATGGACGACATTGAGATAATATTACTATACGTATGGAGGAGACACCACGAACAAAATCTGTGCGCCATTTTTTTGCTCTAACTAAGTTTTAAAAATTATTATCTAGTTAGGTTCTTACCGATGAAAGTTATTCCTTTGCACATTTCCGTATTATTTGTATTATTTGTGCAATATCGCAACACACACGAAGGCATATTTGATGCGTTTCACTTTAAAACCATAAAAAAAAACCGCTCAACATACGTCATGTGGCGTATGTTGAGCGGAACATAAGTGATGTAGGCGGTGTCATCTCCATATATGTATATCCCAATGATGGACGATAGTATTGTATAGCTTTGGGAAGTCTGACGAGATTGTTTGTTGGCTCGCTCAATTGCACGGTTTCCTGTGTCAGAACTGATGTGTTCGTTTATTGTGGTTAGATTTAGCTGTCCGGTGCCTCAGTTGGTTAGTGAAATTTTGGTAGGAGATGAGCTAGAATAGGCAGAACAAAAATGCATAATATTACAAGACTTAAAATTATTATAAGGGCTGCTATATTCCTTTGATTTGATAAAATGCAAACGACCGATTTCCTCACTTCACAAAAACGCAAAACACTGCTGTGAATTGTAAGGAAAAAGTATAAGAAGAACCTGTATTTAATCTAACTGAATTAAATTTGTTTGTTTCCAATAGTAAAAAATAGCTTGAAAGTTATCTGCAACATTTTAGTGGGAAGAAGTTGGCACGCTTTTTGTTTAATATATCTCTTACTGCGCCCAATTTAACCACATTTATCGAGCCGGTTTACTTTTACTTACATTTTTAGAGGATTAAAAATCTCTAAATATTGTTACGAAACAATTTATTTCTTTTCAAAATATTCAAGAAAGGAAATTATAATATTTTCTACGAGATTATGTTATGGAGACAACATTTCCTGGTTGAACTGCTTTGTAAGATCTGACAAGATTGCTCGCTCGTGGTCCATACTGCAATTTCCTTTCAGGCCAGAGATTAATATTTTTTATAGGACAAATGGCCCGGCTTAATAGTTTTCATATTTATATACACCTTCGATAATATTCAATGCGACACCAACCTAACCAAGAAATTATAGCTTTTTCCTTTTTTACTTTTCTTCAATTTTTACTCGTTTCAAAGTCCATATTCTATTCAATTAATAGTTTATGTTTAATTTACCTCTTCGGCTATCTATTCGTATACAAACTACGCATAAGCCATTGTGATCTACTCCCTAGAGATCTGCAGCATTAATGAACTAGGGGATTAACTTAGATGAGATGATTGAGTGCCTCTGAGACTAAAAAGTAATTACCAATGTATGCACTACAACCAATCCACATCTACAACCAATAAATAATTAATGTTTATACGCAAATACTCGATCAATCTTAGCAATTAAATCAAGTACTGATAGAACAAAAGGTAGAATTGAACCTTTTGTTTCTATATAACCACACAGCAATAGAAACCGTATTATGGTAAATTTACAACTGAGCTGGTATATCCAAGATTAAGTTACCCAGCTTTGGCAAAGCCTGAATGGAGCGCGACCCTTGAATCAAACGATATTTCACTTAAATATAAATAGTCCTCAACCCAAATGGCACATTCGAAGTTTCTTCAATACAATGTCCAAACCTCTAACATTTCCGGAAGGTCCGGAAGGGTAGCCTTTATCCTTTTAGCCTTGAAAATTCAAGATGCTCATGAAATACATACCACTTTACAAATAGCATCAAATATTATTCCAAGAGACGAACTGTAAAGGCCCCTTTGTGTAGTTTAAGGATTGTGGTCGTGGTGAACAGCTGATTTAAATAAAACAACAGTAGGTGAAAGGACGATGTTGTGTTTGCCACCCATGCCATACCCAACAAGACCCTTGTTATGTCTTTTAATAGTTTTCAAGCAAAAACAAACATATGAAACTTCTCTTAATACAGCCAGTAATTTTCAGGTCATAATATCACAAATAAAATGTTGTTAATGTGTCTATTTTAACATGACTTAACGGACAAGTTCAAATTAACCTCTATTTGTATATTCAAGTTCAATTAACCCACCTCCTTGTCATCGAGGGATAAAATATTATTATCACAGGGCTTCATTTCATTGTTAGCAGATCCATATTATTCGAAGGACATACCGAGTGAGGCACTTTAACATTTCTCTATTAAATTACGCGAGAATTAAGTCATTTACATTTGTAATTCATAATTTATGCTATCTGTGAGCTCTTCGCTGCTTTTTAGATGGAGGATTAGAGGATTTGCACGTAATTTGGTGCGAAATTCACGTAACAAAAGTGCCACTACATCAGGATGAATTTATTGCAAGCTAAATTCGTTTTCTGGAAAAGCCGAAAGATTATCTCTGAAAGTACTTGAAAAAGTATTTCATGTAGATAGGGGATGTTATGGCCAAATGTGTAAGAGGCAATTTTTTTGTGAAATGCATCGAAAAATTATATTACAAAATGTGAAGTTACGAAATAAGCAGTATTACCTAAAGTTAGATACGGAGGAATACAGAAAACTGTTTTTTTATTATAAACTTGTATACGTTTTTTACAATTTAATGAAGTGTTAAATCAAGAAAAAAAATCTGTTTTAAAGCTTTAAATATACAAATCTTTATGATAATTCTTGTAACGTGACGTTGGAAATTCAGATCGCAGTCACTTGCAGATCCTTTACGTGACTTAAATCAAATCGTAGAAAATACAAACGTGCTTACAAAGTAAAACAGATCTTCATTCGATGAGACGGAGATTTCAATATCCGGCTGCCAAAGTAAAATTACGTACAAACGTACTCACTTCATAACTCGTACATTAGTTATGAGAACAAAACGAACTTGTAGCGACGTAAAATAGAAGTTTCTGGACACATTTAGCTTGGAAAGGTAAAAATTTGTCGTGCAAAGTTTCGCAAGAAGTTATTGCAACCATTATCAGAATGGAATAGTTCGGAGCCCAATTTCTGCCTTTCTGCCATACTTCGGTAGCTGTACAAGCATTGAACTAATGGGAGAGTTGTGAACTTTAAAAGTGCATTTATCAGGAAATCAGGAGGAATTATTAGGGTTTCTCGTGAATCGAGTGGAGCATAAAAATTTATTGCTTCTATTCTTTATTGCAGATTCTTAGGAAATCTTTACTTGGATCGTAAATGTTCTGGAGATAATAGATAGTAGATATTTAATCGTGAATTATTATACTGAACCACCTGGACCATTAATTTCATTGATATAGTGTTATTATTTTTAAGCTATTGCATAGCTTCTATCGCGGGCCTTGAGCGCGGGGACCGAATCCAGAAATTCCGTAACGAAAAAACCTCACGCTCCCCACTCCGACGGACACGGAGGTGTGGCTTGAAGGCATGCTATGCAATAGCTTTACCGCGGCAGTTCCCGAGTGCCACACGTCTTTTTTAAATAATAATTATTGCATTGTACATTAAATTAGTTTCAAGATATTTAACATAACAATATTTCTGTATAATTTGCTCCTGTCAGATACACTCATATGAGAGAACATGAGAAATGTATTCATTAAGTTTTAAATAAAGGTTCTTCTTTAAAATATTATGTTTCAAACAGATTCACTTGCACGTAACTGATTTTAATTAATATTCAATTATATATTTGAAGTGCTATTTGTCGATTTCTAGGCTATAAAATAGTCGGCTATCACAAACGTTAAAATTACTGGGACTAGGTATGACGGCATACGTGATCCCATATCGTTAAAATTAAAAAGTTTCATCAAAAAGTGTCAAATAGGCTATCAGAAACATTGTACCTAGTGATCTAGTATAAATCGCATAATATTAATTATCAATATCATCAATAATCAATCAATTAAAAATTTCATATCTTATAGGCGTTTGAAGAATTAGAAGCGCTCCTGGCTCGGAATGGTATATGCATAGCTGTCAAGGAGAAATTGGTGAAAGATTCCGGTGTAGCTGATGAAGGATCCTATGATGAGATCGTGCAGAAGCTGTTGACTAAACCGAGAGCAAGAGGTAAGTGAAGAACGTGATTAATAATAATAGTTTAGCAGATTTTGATTTAGTATTTGATTTTAAGCAAGTATTATAAATTTAAAAATAATCCCGACGTATCGCACACTTTGCAGCGAGCGTAGTCACGGGGAGACTGTTTAAAATCCGTTAAAATCTTTAATTTCTAGATTTTGATTTGTTAGGAAGGCCATAAAAAAGATATCGATAAAATTAATCATTTCTACACATGTACAAACTTTGCGTTTATTAAATATCTATAAAAAATTCAAAATATATATTTACTAGGAGCTTTTATAATCCTAATGCTTTTAAAAGTAAAATTGCATTTAATGAGTCCGTCTAACCATAGTAACTTTTCTTTAGTGGTCAAATAATTTCTTAATTTGATAAAGTAGTTTAACTGACCTGGTAATAAATACGTTTAATTAAGACGGACACAATACTGAAACAACAGGAAAACATAAAATGTTACGTTTCTTTATGTAATTTATTGCAGAAACTGTTTGGGTCTGTCGTCAAATATACAACGCAAAAAACACTGACTAAGAAGCCCTTAAGGTCGTCGCACACCTGAGCGATACACAAACGTATATTATATATTTTATTGAAATGATTTTCTTGTACATTTATTTTTAACATATTAAATATACTAAATACAATCTTAATATTTTTTGTTATATAATTATGGTTCACTCAGCATCATGATTTCTATTTTCTGCTCACCGCCATCGTCATGTCTTTATGTCTGTTGTTTTTCTTCATTTTGACAATATTATATTGCCCTTTATACAAAATAATAAATAAAAATAATCAATGCACACAAATAAATTTAAGCCAAATATATTCCTTGGCTTTTCCTTGGTAACTAGACATTTTTGAAGCAAATAAAAAGTGAAAATACAGAAACGTGATGAGGCGTAAAACATTTTATGCATCAAAAATTCGAATACGAATCTAAGTTCTGTTATACGCTAACCCTTGTAGGCAAGGTAACAGCTGGCGACTGGCCCGTGTAGCCTAACCCTTCGCAAATTTTATAGTAAATTGACCGGACCATTCTGATATAAAAAATATTATTATGGCCGAAGCCTTTTCTAAGCCTTTGTAAATTGAAACAAATTTTGTTACAAATTATGTAGCTTTTTTCGTTTTGTGAAAATTAGGGCCTAACTTATTACGTAATAAACAATGTAGTTAGAGAAATTGTATTGTATACTATGATATTTATTATTCTACCCATAATGCTACCTTAAAATTTACCGAGCTATAAAATTGGATACAGATTTATAATAACTCATCTTACATTACAAAAAATATGTGTGGCTAAAACAAGTCTTTCGAACTTTTATTAATTACTTCAAAAGAATACTGCCAAAATAGTTTAACCATTCATATAAATACCAAACAACCGAACCATTCAAAGCAAATTCATCTGAAAATCATATTGACCTTCGAGTACTAAGCAAAAGGGTTAACCCCTTAGCGATAAATTGTCACAAGGCTGTCGATAACCAGCTGTGGCGAGGACAATTTTTCGGTATGGTGGCTCCACAAATTGAATCTCTCTCCTCAATAACTAATGATTGCCGTTTACCACGCTCTGTGGACGCGTTAGGATCGATTCCCCTTATCACCAAGCTTGGTTGGCTCTCGACAGGGGTCCTTTGGACCTTGAACGCAATGAAGCTTTTTAAAGGATCGGTATTAACAAGTTGAAGGAAATTGGTTTATGTAGATACAATACTAGGTTTGTTGTGGTTTCACTCGTGTGGTCATACAAAACAATAATTATCAGATATTTTTGATATAGCGCCATCTATCGGAGTTTATAAAATATTTTGGAGTGATTCTAATGCGCATAATTTAATTACATAAGCTTCTTCCCATGAAAAGATGCTTAATCATTCCATGAGATGAAGACTATTGCTTGACACCAAAAATCATACCACAAAATCGCTGTGTTGCGACATGAAAGAAAGACAAGCGCTTTCGCATTTACAATACTAGATTACCGCCCGCGGTCAAAGGAAAACCCGCATAGTTCCCGTTCCCGTTGGATTTCCGGGATGAATCCTATCCTATGTGTTAATCCAAGTTACCCTCTATATGTGTGCTAAATTTCATTGTTATCGGTTCAGTAGAATTTGCGTGAAAGAGTAACAAACACACACATCCTCACAAATTTTCGCATTTATAATATTAGTAGGAAGGATAGGAAGTAGGATAGGATTAGTCAGTTTGTTTATTGCTACACTTTGGTTTTACTTAGAAGATATTTCGTTTTGGTATGCACTGTATTACATTGTGGAAATAAAAGGGTGTGGCGACTTTCAAATGGTTAAAACTGGAGAAAATTCAAATAGGAAGGCTCAATTGCTAAAAAAGGAATTAACAAAATCGGTTCCACAAGTCGAAAGTTAGCTGAAATAAAAACTAACTAACTTCAAAAATGGAGGATTTCCTTTTTTGAAGTCGGTTGAAATTGTGTTGTAAGCGTTAAAATTTTGTGTTTCTTTTATTTGAATCTATATCGTAAGTAATCCATAAATGATTTACATAAGTTATTTATAAAATTTCATTAAGTTGATGTATCAGAAGTTTATGCTAATATAGAAAGGGCTTATTTTATCACGACGAAAATTACACCTTGTAGCATCATTTATTCAGAACTTGTCGCGAGCGCTTCGCGGGAAAACTTTTGATGAATTGCAGTTTTAATTATAATCGAGTGCTGTGTAAGCTGTGTTTTGAAAGGTGAATGAACTTTTGGTTAAAATATTTTCTAAAATACTTTATCTGTACCTACTTGTAAGAGTTAAAATCATGAATTGATTGAAAATTATTCGAATGTGTTAGTATAAATGAGGATATTATAAAAGCAATCACAAGATATTGTAAAAGTTTTTAATCACCTAGTTTTTATTACATGAATCATATGCAATGTGCATAACTAACAAGATTAATAATTTCATATATTTTTGTACGTATAGATATTACTTTGAAAATTAAACTCCAAGAAATTCCTTCCCATTTTATTTATTTACTGGAAAAATTCTCAGAGGCATAAAACTGAGCTAAAACACACAGGTGGACGGATGTATCAAAAGACAGATGTGACGGTTTCAAAAAAGCTTTTTCATTTGTCTATGAAACCTACTAGCTATTTGATCTAGAATTCAAACTAAAATTAAAAAAATGGTTTCATGCACTTGAATCGTGCTTTTAGAAGTATTTCTGAATAGTTTTTAACTAGGTACCACCGATGCAGAAGGTCTCTTCATCTGAAAAGAATCGGCAAGAAACACGATAATTATTCAGCAACAATATATTAATCTGCTGAAACTCAAACATTTATTTATTTAATTAGACTTCTTCTAGAAGTACTTTTGAATCATAAGTAATCGTCGTAACATGGTTTTCCGATTTACCAAATTCAAGTTCAAAGTAATTCAAAATATTTTAATCAATTTACACAATTATCTGAACGCACAACGCGCTTATGGTAAAGAGCCTTAAAACCACGTAAGCATTTTACAAGGAAAAGCAAATTTTCCAACGTCCGCGTTTATCCAAAGCAACAAAGGGGTTTAAGAATGTAACAAATATCTTGCTTTAAACGTGCCAGGTAAAACGCTTTGTAAGTTTACATCGAAAGGGCTCTGAAGAATATTTTTGGTTTATTATTTTTCTGTAATAAGCTTAAAGAGAATCTAGCAAAAGACTGGAGAATGGAGAAATATTCAGTTCACAGTTTTAAATCCTGTTCATTTTTATCCCAGCAGAAGCTTATCTACATTTTCTTTCTTTCTTTCTTTCTTTCTTTCTTTCTTTCTTTCTACATGAAATCATATAATCATATAAAAATGTTTATCCATAAATTAGTGATGAATTATAATTTATCTCAGCAAAGAACTACATCTCTGAAAAGTAGATCAGATACAGTCGATTGAAAACGTTAGCAGATAAAAGCATTTGAGCCCTGAAAGAAACTACCTATCATTAAAAATTTTCAAGGAGTATATTTATCTATCTTAACCGTTTACTCGCCTCACAAATCTTGACTCGCTTACCCTCCTTCATCATCAGAATATTTATTTATCAAATATCACAAGCGTATTTCTATCTTTTATACTAATGCAGAAAGTCTGACAAAAGAACCGCGTCATGCCATTTATAAAAGTTATATGCATTAAGGTAATAAGATGTTCCAGGGAGACGACTAAAGAAGTCAGGGAGTACGTCATTTCAAACAAGTTCCGATTGTCAACAAACCAGTGACTTTAATTCAGCGGCTGTCTGGGGATTCCTCTTTGAAAGGGATCCATTAAAAGTTGCGGCATTAAAACTTGAAATCCTTTTGAGCTGCAAATATAGATGGTCCATAATCTTTCCGCGGCTCACAATTTTGCCCCCGCAGCACTTCTTTTGTTCGAACCGTGTACTTAGAGGGCTATTGTCATTTTTGTATGGTGTCATTTCTCAGTATTTTAATGCTAGGCAATTTATAAGCGGTTCTTGGTGAAGCACATTTTTAAATTGAACTAATTTGAAATATATTTAAGTGTTAGTCATCTGTTTTCTTGCCTACCAAGGATTTAATTCAACTAGAAGATTAAATGATTGAAATTTCGAAGCGCAAATAAATATAATGTTGTAAGGAAACCCGTAAAAACATATACCAAGTTACTGAAGACAAAACATGAATTTCCGGACAGTTCTCAGTATAATCAATCTCGGGACCGGTGATAGATTCATAAAAGTTACCGATTCAGAGGAATTTACTGAGCAAAGTAGTTTTCAACTAATTTGAATGAGCTTAAATCGTCAATTTTGCTGGATATTCTAGAAACTGTTTTTAATCAATCTACATTGAATAATGATCTGAAAATAAACTTTTAACTGAATTCATGACAAATGTTGGGGACAATATTATTGAACATTTAACTCTCATAGGACACTTAAATGATCTAAGCATAGGACGTTATCAAAATTATGCCATATTATAGTGTAACAAAAATCAGGTTATGTCTGGAACAGCGAGATGTATTTCAAGTATTTTCATGCTTAAAGAATGTCTCAATTAATGGAAAACTGTAAACATTGTTACTGAATTAACAATTTTTATTTTGAAATGTATTCGTTGTTTATACTAATACATTAATATTAATGTTAATATACTTTTACTATCTAACTATTATTTTGACTACCTCCTACTCTTTTACAATCTTATATAATATTATGTTTACTCTCCCAAAGGTGCAATAATATTCGGCTCTGACCAAGAAGTCGCTGGCGTGATGCGGGCAGTTGAAAGGGCCAACGCTACCCACTCCTTCAGCTGGGTAGGGTCCGACGGCTGGAGCGCCAGGGCCCTGGTGTCTGACGGGAACGAAAGGGCCGTAGAAGGGACCATTAGTGTCCAACCACAGGCGAATGACGTGATGGGCTTCAGGGAGTACTTCTTGGGATTGAATGTGAAGAATAACAGGAGAAATCCGTGGTTTGTTGGTGAGCTCATTTTAATAGTGTTGTAACTATGTTAGTTTGATTTATTTGTAACAGTTACATAGGTAATTTTTTTTTTTAATAAATAGGTACGCGTCTTACTGTAATTGGCATTCGATGCTGTTACTCTTTTCCTAAAATATATTTTAGATACATAAATGTACCTACATAATATTAATCATACATAAAAATCACTTGTGCTCTTTTGCTCTGCACTTTTGCATTTTCGTAAGTAAAAAACACAACAACTACTGAAGATATTTCAATTTCAATTACATTTTTGCAATAAGAGATTTCCCTTGTTCTTAGATTTCACAGTTGCTCAAAACGTTACAATTAAATCTTTGTCTGTAATGTTTAACTCAAATAAATCATGGAGGGAGTGAAATATTAATATTATCATTCTGTTACTGTTATTAATTGCCTTTTAGGATTGTTTTCAATCCTTTGGCGGTAGTGTATTGTTTTTTCGTAGACAACATGCTACTATAGGGATGCTATCGTATATATGATATTTCGGCGCTACTTTAATTGATTAGTTTCGTAGAACTGAAAATATGCTATCGAATCCATATACAATATAAGAGAACGTGGAGAGATGTTATTTCTGTTTTGTTTATTTGTCTTTACTACCCTTTTTCGTATTCGATTACAATCAAAATATGATGTATTATGTACTTGAACAAAATAACAGCAATATTTAATCAATTACATAGGAAAATATTACTTAATAACTCAGACCCCGGAATCACAGACACAATAGAAAATCTATTGTGTCGTGGACCGATCGGGCCGTTTGGGGCTCAATGGATTAAATCCCGTACTACTCTGTATATTTTGTTAAAAACTTAATTGATCTTATAGAATCCTTTAACAGATTGTCAAAGATATAACTTCCAGTCCGCGGTATATATATCATTAGTATATTATGCCTATTTATCATTAGTCTAGCAAGGCAATAGCTGCGCAAAGTTTTTCGATCAAACTATAAATCTTCCAATCTGCCAAAAACCTACCATCCATATAAAATCCACCAGAGTTCTGGGAACAACACTTCCAATGCCGCCACGGGGGTGCTCCCCGCACGCCGTACAACGGTCACCTCGCACGGCGCTGCTCCGGCGGCGAGCGGCTCACTGCCAACAACACGGAGTTTGAACGGCAGCTGCAGTTCGTCTCTGATGCTGTTATGGCTTTTGCATATGCTATCAGGTCAGTGGTACTTACAACTAAGTGCCATATCACACTAGCGGATTGCGAGCGGTTTCAAAGCGGAGCGGGTGCGCAACGAATACGTTGCGGGCGCGCAACGAACACGCCGCGGTTGCGCAGCGAATTCGTTGCGGACGCGTCATTTTGTATACTCTCGCACAAAAGCCAGCCCTTCCGCCTTGCCTAACTTCCATTCAATATTTCCATCGTTTCTGTAGCACTCAATTTTTTAACCGTACTGTGGAAATGCACTTACTTAACAGTTAACTAAAGATGTAATAACAACTGGAGTTGTTAAAAAAAGGTGCTATAAAATTGAATTACTAGGACTTTTAGAATGTACCATACATTCCAAAAGTATGTAACGACTGACCAGTATAATCTCTCCCATAGCAACGTATGTTATAAAGAGATTTTGTGAACCTAATTATGAGCAAAGTGATAGTGAGTTGCTGGTTGCTTGATAAAATTTTCTATTCACTGCTATTTATCTAATAATAAGATAGCCCTGTTTTAGTTAAGGAGCTTTAACATTTATTTCACTAATGAACTTTCTTAATGAGCAATTAAGTTATCTGATTGCATTTCGACCAAGATTTAATAGATAAAACAATACCCTAAACATTAACATGTTATGAAACTCGTAAAAAATAATGATCTCATAATTATTATACTATCACAAGTTATAAGTAACAACCAGCACGGATTCCATTTTGTTAATGAGTGTACATGACTGCGACGTAAACGTTGCGCATCTGCCACGCGTCCGCAACGAATTCGCTGCGCAACCGCAACGTATTCGTTGCGCACCCGCTCCGCTTTGAAACCGCTCGCAATCCGCTAGTGTGATATGTCACTAATTCTTAAGCAGTCAATCAACAGCACTTGCAGCCGGTGCCTAAAGTTAATGCTAACTCGTATACATAGTGGAGAATATCTAGCGCAATTATATTAGCTAATTATTATATTTAGGGGTATTATTTTAAAGTAATAATAATAATTAAGTGTACTCTAGTAGCAAGACACGTGATTAGCTTGGGCTGTAGCAGAAAGCTCAGTGCGAAAAATTGTCCTACTTCCCACGTAATAATTTAAGGCTAACAGCTCACTATAAAACGGTGTACTTATAGTGTACTAATTAGATACTTAATAATAAACACTACTTTACTATACGTTACCATTTTGCAAATAATAAGTTAAAAAGTCATCAAAGAAAGTTAATTTACGTTCTCCCAATATTCAATCTATATTCCACATTGATAAACGAATAAAAAGAAAACCCTTTTTCCCACCTTATAATCTGTATTAAATTTCTTTTGACCTACTAAAGCGCAATACACATTGAGCCCGCCGGGCCGCCGACAAAGCCCGGCGACACAACCCGGCGGCCTGTATGAAAAGAATCATGTCGGCAACATGCGCCCGCGCGTGTTGCCCGCCGACATGTTGGCGGCTTGGGTACGCCTGCGCTCAGTTGCCCGGCGACGCTCGACTTGTAATAAGTGAAGCCGCCAACTAGACCGCCGACAAAAAGTTGCCGACATATGTCGGCGGCCCGGCGGGCTCAATGTATATTGCATAAAATACAATTACAACTATACAATAAAATATGTATTTATCAACAATGATATAGACTTAGAGATTTATAAAGCCTTTGAAAGGTCCTTGACTAAGTCATTTGATGGACAATTCAGCGGTCACATACAATCTCACACTCGGTCATAATAATTCCCACTTATCCCATACTTTAGCGTCAAATATATTTTTGAAACCACAATGAATAAATAGGAAAGCTTTATTACAATGTTAAATTCTTTACACCGATTTAAATATAATAATATAAATATATTTTTAATGTAATATAGATTATGTTTTCGTCAGTAAAATTTAATGTACTTATAATGAATTGTGTTATTGTATTAAATAAATAAATAAACAAAAATCAATCGTATTAAAGTTAAACAATCCAATATGGTCATGCGTAAGCTTATGCGTAAGCTTATGCGTAAGGACCATTATTAGAACATCGCTCGATTTTCATATTTTGTTACATCCTAGCCGGTAAATTACAACGGCTTTCAAGTTTTCAAATGTACCTACTGGATAATTATTTTCCGCCAAATATGTAGGGAAATCAAACCAAAACACTATTATTTTGACCGTTCAATATTTGATATAAGTCCACCAATATCAACGATAAGCTCTAAAAAGCACTAAACGCTTTCACCTGTGCAATATACGGGTATTTCTCTCATCAACCGCGTGGTCGGATGAATTTGAAGAGATTTTTTTAAATTGAACTACCGTAATACCATTTCTCCAAGCCAGTTCCGCTATAAAACCGCTTTTGTCAGAGCTTCAATATTTCAACGAAATTTTCACTGCAAATTGGTCTTCTGTTTACTTTGTTCAAGTTGTCAACAACAATATAAATTAACGGGATCTTACAGGCCATCAAATTTCTCACGAGTCTGTTGTTTTAGTGTTTTAGAAATTTATTTACTAAAGCTTTATAAAAGTGGTGGAAATGATAAACACTTACTATAAAATATAATATCGGAAGAAATATAATAATAATTATTATTAATTGTTTCCATTTTAAGTAAATTACATCTCCATGAGGAGATATTAACCTCAGCTGAAAACTTTCTTTAAATAAAATATATTTTCAATATCACATAGAATATACAGTCGTTTATAAATTAATAACAACTAGATATTACCATATTACACAGTAACGAATAAAGAATGTGTAGCTAATAATAAATTCCTCCTATCAATCGATTTTACAGCTTGTGAGATCAGATTTCTCTGCCATTTTACGCTTATTAACTTACTTGCACTAACTTTATCAGTGCATTATAGGAAAAGCATTGTCTAACGTTTTATGTTACAAAGAACGTAACATTTTATGTGAAAATTGAACTGAACTACCTACCTGTGAAGTCTGTTTCAATTTACAGTTAAGGTAGCTTGAAAATGAATATTCTATCCGTTTCTTTTATATTGTTTTTCAGATTACATATTCACTTTTTTCCTGGCAATTTTTATATTGGAGACCGTCGATTACTTTATTGGAGATTTTTATTATTACATACAACATGCCTTATTATTAATTGATTACCTACGAGTTCTGCATAGGTAGATACATACTATAAATGGGTTCACAACAGACGATTTTAACGATCGACATCAATCTAAGAATACTTTACATTTATTTTAATTAGTTTTTCTTTAGTCTCTATCACGATTATAAACTGTAAATCTTTACAAATTTCTAGAGCTATGTAGGTAACAACAAAATTTCAATTAACATCATTATTAATCGCCATTTACAAACATCTAGAATACAAATGAATTCTAGCTTAAAAGGTTTCCTAATTACTTTTAGTTAATGAGATCAACGCTACTTGGTCCCTAAATATAACAGATACTTTTGAAATTTAACGTCCCTTAGAAACGCAAGTCCCCCCGGGCGTGGAGGTAGTATTACGCAAATAGTCCCTTCGTCATATTGAAGCTAATTAATTCCGAAGTATCTCATCTCGCGGGAAGCAGAATTCAAATGATCGCTTTCAAAGTGGCTCGCGATAAAAATTGTCCGTCGATATTCCTATTCTACAGACATTAGCTCCATTTTAATAGTGAATTTATCTCCTCCCGAAGTTAAATCACGTAGAAAAACCTTTGGGACGCGATTTAAATAACAAAACCAGCCAATTTATGACTTGATAGCCAGATTCGGTCCCAATTACTTATTGCTCTTTGAGGAAAAATGGCATTTTCGTCCACAATTTATTCATTATTTCGATTCATCTTTTTATTGGATATTGTCCTTTGTGTCGTTTAAAGTATATCAAGATTGCGAAAGTTATAGTTTTTATTGGACTAATGTCAACTACACTATTGGATTCCTTGACTTCTACTTAAATTCTACTTCATGAAAAAATTTATTCCAACTGGAATTATTTCCATTTTATTTCAGGGAAAACATTACTTATGCTTGAGAAAATTATGTTTTACGATCGACCATCATCAGAATTGGACCGCTTATTATATTATATTCTAACAGACTGCAAAATAATAGATATTTTAATAGAATAATAGCTACATCTTTTATATATTATCTATATATATATATATATATATATATATATATATATTATTATATTATATATTTATTATTTTATCTTTTTTATATTTCGTATTGTGATAGCATATATAAAAATATGACATTATAATATTACGTGGTTATACGTCACATTCTATGAGGGTATAGTCCCTCAGTGCGAACGTGATCCAATTCGTATGGAAGCAAGAGAAAGAAAAAATATTGTAAATTTAATAACATATCTTAACAACAGATACGGAAGTACGACGGTATGTTATGTGAATTTGAGAATATAATATATATATTATGGCTACGTATGTAACGTTACGCATTATAATATTATGTAGAGAGTCGTTACTGATGCTATAAAAAAAATATTCGCTTACTATGTGAAGGTTTGTAAACAATTGTATGTATGTTTAATTTTATAATACGAAACCATTCATTATCATCATAGTTTCAATTCTTAATTTATTTTTTTAATCATTTTTGCATCAATCTGAACCAGAATTTCATTCAGACACAAAATAGATAGGTATACCATAATATATAAACAAATTGAATTTTGGTTTCAAATAAAAAATTGTATCTTTTTGAAATGAACTGGAATCTTTGATACGAGACGATTTCTTGGAACATATATTTATCACAATATACTCGTTCAGCGCTTGTGACTCGCTTGTATATTTTATCACTTCGAAGAAGAGCTGTCGATAACTTTTTATTGCTCTATCATATAGAAATAATATATGATAAGTGATATCTTGCCAAGTAGATTTGGTACAAATGCTAATTTTTTAAATAAGAAAGCAGGCATATTAGTAATTATTTTGAGTACTGTTTGAAATGTAAAGGTTAACTTAATAATAATTGCATCTGTTATTTCTCAGGTTATATTAACAGACAAATTTTAAGTACCACAATATAAAAAGAAAAAATTACAGACACCAGTTGACACAACTAAAATTAATGTAAATTGACACCAATTCAATTTACATTAATTTTAGTTATTACCCGTTCATAACTTCGCCCTAGTATTTAATAGTTATCAACATAGGCAATATAGGTCTTAAACAAAAAGATAAAACGATTTTATGATAGTAAGTTTTAACTATATTATAATAATATATATATAATAACACTTACGTGTTATATAGTTACGTGACGTAAATTTAAAATTTACAAATCAATTTTATAGAACTCCTGGCGCACATAATTATAAAGAAAATCAGGAAATGAAACTTGTAAATTTTACACATTTCAAAATGAAGAAAACTTAAATATGCAAATACAGCACGATTTAAAAAATAAAATTTAAAATATAGGATATTTTTCATACTTATCTGTTATACTCTTACCATAAATCGATCTATCACAACAATGGTCTCTGTTTGTTTGCCAAGATCTCTGCCGAGTGCAGCCAATTTTAAAATTTATTTCTTTGGAAAAACATCCCTAACTCATACCGGTCAATTTTATAATAAATTGATCCCCATTTAAAAAACATTCTTTACTCCATACAATCTATATATATAAAACTCAAAGGTGACTGATATAGTGATCTATCAACGCACAGCCCAAACCACTGGACGTATCGGGCTGAAATTTGGCATGCAGGTAGATGTTAGGACGTAGGCATCCGCTAAGAAAAGATTTCCCGAAAGTCTTGCGGGAACGGGGAAAAACGGGGATGCACGTACAAAGTCGTGGGCGGAAGCTACTTAGTTACTTATATTTTCGTTGTGCAATCACATAGATTACAAATAAATGAAACACACAGAGAGATAGTAACTTTAAAATGTATCAACACTTATTAACCCGTCACGCGTCCTACTATAACATACTGATTTAGTTACGAGCAAATAATGTACGTAGGACGCGTGAAGCTTTAAAATAAAACCGAGGTACATAAAAAACTATTCACGTATACGTACGACGTACGTAAAGATACAATACTTAAGAAAGGCCCGACATTTAATCAGTTTATGATTTACTTTATTCGTGCTCATACACAAATATTGCTACACAACTACATACTATATTCTCGTTACTTCGCTAAGTTATGTTCTAACTATTCTACACATCCTTATAAGGGTTTAAATTGAATCGTCACAAGAATGCAATTTCGTTCGGAACGATTACGGAACAGTTCCGTTCAGTACGGAATTTTATCACTAAAACAAGACAACTTAGTGATAAAATTGCGATTATTGCGGACACGAAAGAGAGACGCGTGACAGCGACGTGACACTCGACACGCTTGCTACGATAAATACAGCTTATACGTGACAGATTTAGGGACAATTCCAATGCATTTTATAAAGTGCTAAAAGGATTTGGGGAATTGTAAATGATAAGTCGTAAAAAAGAATTACCGTGGTAGTATAAGCAGAGCATCGTTTATATTAAACATTCAACTTTTAAAGTGGTTGCATGATTTTTTCCTTGAATATAATTTTATGAAGTTCACAAAAATCAATTTACCGACATTCTCGGAAGAATGATTACGTAAGAAGAAGTATTTTATTGAAGTGAAACTTCTTTATCGGGATTCGGGGTTGGACAAAAATTTAGTGTAACATTTTTGCGTTACGCCGTACGCGTTACATTTTTTCGTTACGCCGTACGCGTGACATTTTTGCGTTACGCCATACTCGTGACATTTTTAAGGTCATAAAGAAGTTTCACTTCTTACGTGTGTACTCTAGTACACGCATACATTTTTTTTTTTATTACAAATTCATTTTTTTACAAAATGAGTTCAAGCTTTATTATACCTAACAGAATTTTCTTAATGAATCATTAATTAAAAGTACGTTGCATTTCATTTTCCTAGTAAGAGATTCATTAACGTACACTGTTGATGTTGTAATATATTATTATGAAAAATTAATTACGTATAAATAACGCTAAAATGTCACGGCCTTTAGTCCGCAGGCCTTGTAATCCAGAAGTTAATCGCAATCACGTTTGTCACGTTATTTTTGTCACGTATAGAATTTACATGAAACTGCATTTAAAAAAGTATCGACACTTTTATGTTTGAAATATTTTATTCATTTATCATCAACATTCTTTTATTTTGTGTTATAAGTTTTATTATATGTAATGGCTTTCTATAGGAAATTATTTTATATTATTTATAGCACCGTAAATTTTTTCCACCCAATATTTTACCCAATAAAATCACGTGTGTATTTTATGGGGTCATGAAGGAGAAACTTTACATCGTTTATTTCCCATAGAATATTAATATTATTACCGCATACGATGTTTGCTGAATATTTTATAAAAATATAAAACCCTTTACGTTTGCAGGTGTGCATTTATAGATCCCAAACCCATATGATTCGAAATCAACTTTACATGAAAAGTCCATAAATACTAAAAATATGCTTTTACAGTCGTGTCGCGAATTTTATTCTACATCAATAAACACGGCAATAAAAGTGAGTGTGAGCGTGACACGTGACCTTGTCACGTATTGAATGCATCGCTGTCACGCGATCGGGTCCGCTCGACGTGGCGACAGCTGCAATGTTAGGGTAGGTGAATGAAAGTTTGTGATATTTATGTCTATTTTTTGAACACATGAATTGATGAAATATAATTTTACTTACATTGATAAGTATTTCATACTATGGATTCTAGTTTTTAGTTACGGAAAGTGAAGCTAAGATTTACAATTTCATTAAAAGTTAGTTATTAAAATGTGGCTTGTTTGAAGCTTGGTTTAGGTAACCTTCGGACGTGTTTAATCCTTTGTCATGTGGTGCGTGTTTGTTACTCTTTCACGCAAATACCTCTACTACTGAACCGATTACAATGAACGAATCTCAGTAGTATTTGCGTGAAAGATTAACAAACACACACGCACATTAAGCTGATATTATTGGCTCATACATTTCTTAATGAAACATCCAATACACAATTTTATCCATATCCGATAAACTGCAATTTTAACATTTATAACATCTAACAGCTACGTATTGTCATCGCTTATGTATTAAAGGTATTAAATATCTTAAACGCAACGATCCTTACCTTTATGAACAATTAACCGTATTAGTATTCCACAATTCGTTCAGGCATCCATTCTAATCTGAATTTATGCAAATTCCTCGTAACAATTTGTCAATCTAATCACATGGCCAGCCCTAGACCGAGGCTGACCTATTATCCCAAATGTACAACGTGCGACCTTTCTCACGTCATGTTGCGTCAACTAATAGCTTTTAGCAACACTTCTGAGGGAAAGTTGCCTTCGATAAAAGCCGAAGGTACGGTCGTACGTGACTTTTAGTTTATTAATATTGCCAAGTTTGGTGCAATAGACGCATCTTTTTTATTTTATGATAGACTAGATTTCCGCCCGCGGCTTCGCCCGCGTTTTCAAAGTAAAACCCGCATAATTCCCGTTCCCGTGGGATTTCCGGGATAAAAACTATCCTATGTATTAATCCAAGTTACTCTCTATATGTGTGCTAAGTTTCATTGTAATCGGTTTAGTAGTATTTGCGTGAAAGAGTAACAAACACACACACATCCTCACAAACTTTCGCATTTATAATATTAGTAGGATATATGCTTCATTTACAACGATATCAGTATCCTTTTTTTCTAAACGATTCAATACAGTTAAGCTGGTTAATTCCAGTTAACTGAAAATTCCAATTCGGTGTTTACCAAGACATTTATTCACTTTTTTTTTATAATGAATAGGCAGACGTTTGACCACGATCCCACCTGATGGGAAGCGGCGATGTGGTCTACTTGGATGCACGTCTGCCTAGAAGAAGCCTGTTCACCCTCGATTTGAAAAGGTCCAGATTGTATTGTGCGGGAAATATGGAGCTAGGGAGAGAGTTCCATTCCTTAGCCGTAAAAAATAAAAAACTTGAATAAAATAAATAAGTACTTTCTTTCTGTCTTGTAGTTCATACCGTAAGTAAATTAAAAGCTCTATGTTATGGATGGATATAGATTATAGACGCGATAAACGGTCATCCACTAAGCGATATTAGAATTTATTTTATGACTCGTCATGTTCATTTTGTTAACTAGTTCAGAGAGTTATTATAGTTTTAGAAAATAACTTTTTCATAATATTACAAATGCTTCGCAAGTGCTCTCGTAGACATTTTTTATTCTATACTAACATTATAAAACTGAAGAGTTTGTTTGTTTGTTTGTTTGAACGCGCTAATCTCGGGAAATACTGGTGCGATTTGAAAAATTCTTTCGGTGTTAGATAGCCCATTTACCGAGGAAGGTTATAGGCTATATATCATCACGCTACGACCAACAAGAATGAAGCCACAGGGGTGAAACCGCGCGGAGCAGCTAGTGCTAAATATTTTAGTTAATGTTTGTGCAGAAAAAGTACCGACAAGTACTATTCAAAGTCATAATGCAGCTATTGTGATGTTGGTTAGAACTTAGACTTAACTTATTTTATACTTGAAAATTTCTAAAGAAAAATCGTATTTTCCTCGTCTATTGTGTAGAGAAGGGCAGAATAAGCATTCACCATTACATTAAACTAATTCTTGACTTAATTACGGTTCAACCGTTTGATAATTCAAATATGGATTTTTGTGAATAAATTGTTTAACAAAAACTTGTGTGAAATGTAACGCATAAACTAGTAGTTGTTATAGAGTTTTGTTTAGCTATATGATTCCTATTTAATCCATCAGTCCTCGGAATCACAGACACAATAGAAAATCTATTGTGTCGCGCCCCGATCGGGCCTTACGGTGGTCAATGGGATAAAAGGAAACTACGAATCTAACTACGAATGAATTTCTATATCCCCTTAATTGTGTATATATCTACAGTTAACAATGACAATCACAGAATTTAATTAAGTTTATAATATATCAATAAAATTTATCACATCCTGTAAAGAACTAAACACAAACTAAAATACAGCACTACATCTATACGACCAAATCGTATTATATTTTATTGTTTGTTAAATGCTAATTAAATCCATAACCGAACAGAAAGACCACCATAAGTTAAGAACAGAGTTGTATTTCATAACTATTCTTCCAAAAGATTAAATTCCAGTCGTTTTGGAGCACCCTATATCAGCTAAGTGCTTCTAGGCGACTCAATATAAGCCGGCTTAGCTATTTTACAGTGCTCGTGTCTAACGTTGACAATATAAAACGTTTTTAAACTCCATTTACAGCTTTGTTATATTTCAAAAGAACTACGTGGGAAGAACAAGGCATACTTTGAAGTAAAATCCATACTAATATTATAAATGCGAAAGTAACTCTCTCTGTCTGTCTGTTACTCAATCACGCCTAAGCTACTGAACCAATTTGCATGAAATTTGGTATGTTGATATTTTGATACCTGAGAAAGGACATAGGCTACCTTTTATTGCGAAATATGTACCACGGGCGAAGCCGGGGCGGACCACTAGTAGCCCATAAAATCTCAATCTGTTGTTTGATTTACCCTTATGCTTTTGATGAATGAATCAATATTTGTTCTTGCGTTAAAAACATACATGAAATAAACCAAAAAACAGCAAAAATTAGCGAAACACTGAAAGTATCACCAGGTAGCGATATCTACCAGGCAACCCTAACAATAAAAGAAAAACAATTCCATAGCTAAGAGCAGCATAGAAATTACTAGCTGCGCCACGCGGTTTCACCCGCATTGCTCCGCTCCTGTTGGTCTCAGCGTGATGATATATAGCCTATAGCCTTCCTCGATAAATGGGCTATCTAACACCGAAAGTATTTTTTCAAATCGGACCAGTAGTTCCTGAGATTAGCGTGTTCAAACAAACAAACAAACTCTTCAGCTTTATCATTATTAGTATAGATTTATTTTACAAATTGTAACCAAACAATTTGTTCTTGGCTCTTCTATCTAGGAAAAACTTTCCGAACTGAAGAAAGCTAATTGCTAAGAAATATCATTGGAAAGCGCTTCTGAAGGAAGTCTAGTTGAATAAATAAATGTTTGAGTTTCACTTTGAGTTTGAATAAGTCACTTATCTACAAATAATCAAGATGAGCTTATAATAAAAGATTTTAATGCAAAAGTACCTATTTCTATCTGCTTTTATGTCTGTCAAGATTTTACGCCTAAATCAGTCAACGGATTTTGATTAATTTATTGTTTGATTTTATATAGATACTTGGGAAATGATACAGACTTATTAGTATATGGAAAATTAAATGCAAAGGAAGCCACAAAGTTAGTTAAACATATTTTTCGAATCATATTTTAAGCTTTTACCACAGAATACATAATAGTAGCTAAACGCTACAGAACGGACACTCTCCGCCTCCCGCCAAAATTAAACTTACCTCACCCCCGCGCGATCAGACATAAAATGGGCCATATTTTTCTGCAAGGACGATACGCAACGAAGATTGACAACATTAATCAAATTGACTTAAAGTAATTTTATTATTTTGGATTTCTGATTATCGTTTTTCGTAGAAAATGGTTAGATATTCTGCTGTTTACGGATGTATTTCCTCAGAAAAACGCGATTTTTTTACGCTAGTCACAAATGTGCCAACCAGCGTTAACACACACATTTGCAGTCTCTACAGTGTGACTGTCAAAACGATCATTTTGTATGGAGTGTCCGGGGTGTGCTTTTACCAAGTATCAACCACTCAAATACGTAATTGCAGAATTGTTTGAAGTATAATTACAAGGTTTAAATCAAATTAAAACGTGATAATCCCAAACGTCTTATTTCATGACATTGCAAATTATAATATATTCTTAAAGGCATTAAATTAAGTCTAAGTCGATGTAAGTAATGCAACATGACTGATTCAATCACAAAAGATTAAGAGAATCACTTGGGTAGAAATAAAGGTTCTATGGCCCCTCAATATTACTTTGTAATTTTCTTTTTTAGCCATTACCATTAAATCACCTTTCTCCTTTAATAATAGTCTATATTATAATTTCACAGGCTATTGACTCCATTCTTATTAAAAAGATAGATTATGATTTTATTGGTAAAACGGTTTTGAAAATACATTGTTTTAATAATAATAACTGGTAACTTTATTTAACAAAATGTCACACAAGAAAATCATTAAAAGCTCTTTATTATTCGATACGTTTTTTCATTCGTTGTATTACATCTTATTCTTGCTATTTTAAAGGCGACTATGACATCGGGTATAATATATAATAATCCGAAAATAAAACTAAATATTTATTAAGATAAAATGAAACAACTGATATTCTTATTACTTACAAATCCATTCTACAAATACCATCAATCAGGAAATAGCGAAACATTTCACCGAAATATCAACTATCCAAACTAAAGATAATATCTTCCGTTGATTCCGGAGAGTTCTCAAAATAAGGTAGTTGTTAAAATACCTCCCGGAAAACATTTCCAAACACAAGAGGCTTAACAAGGAACAAATGGAACGAAAGACTGAATCGGCTTACTTCAATCGTCAATGTTTTATTTTGTTTCTAACATTGATATCTTAATTGAGGGGACATTTGATCAGAGTTCCCGGGATTTGTAAAACAAACAAATTGATAACTCTATATTTTCAACATGTTTTCATTTGCACACTTTTAACAGTATTAAGTAGTCCTTTTTGTTATATTGTAGCACTAAAACTTTGAATTCCCTCTAGCACGAATGATGCACATTGTGTTAAATAGCAGAAATGATCCTTAAACTTTAAAATATATTTCCCATTTATTTCACTGCTATATTTTTAACAAGTTATAATATTGTGACCTTTCTTCTTTCGATCATTAAACTAACTTAGTCGTCACAATTGTGTTATTTATACACAGCGTATAAATCAAGAATCGAAAAATAATTCAGCTTTACCATTAGATGTGTGATAAAAATAATATAAAGATATTAAGAAAACTGTAACTTACAGAATTTTAGCGTACCTTACAGTCTGTAAGGTACGCTAAAATTCAAAAGTCAAATGTAGTCTCCATTCATCAATTCATACTTTTAGACGAGACGAATATCAATCTAAAATGCAACCAATCAGCAAAACAAACAGTAGAAATTTACGGAATTTTAAAAACAATGTAATAAATAACAGTTTTAAAACCAACAGTGAAAAACTCAGCTTAACTATGGTGATCTATTATGAAAATTTCAAACAAGCGAACAGAAAAAGCAACCAGCCACTATGTTCCGAAGTTTGATAATATATTCACGCATTGTTATGCTTTTTACCATAATATGCGATAGGGAAGCGATATGCGACGTTATCTTAAGTGACAATTTGCAGATGAATTTATGAAAAAGAACGAATTACTGTCTTATTATAATAGCCCATTCTGCCTTTAAACGTTTGAACTACAAATGAAGATATTTGCAATTTATAACTACTGAATCGTTACTAAATTAATAAATGAAAAACTGTTTGTGTGTGTATATTTGTCTTTCTTTCACGTAGCAACAGAGCTATTTTATGATATGATTTTTGTGTCTAGATATAGTTCGTATTGTAGAGTAGGTAGAGTTTAGAGAATAATATAGACTCCTTTTTAGTTTGTACCGAATTAATTCATTTAAAATACGTGGGTGAATCCGCGGGCCGTAAGCCAGTTTAAATATAAATAAAATGTTTAGATACAATTCATTTATTTTACAACAGAGTGGATTGGATCATGACTATACTAATTCGAAATCCAATTATCCGCTTAATCACAAAGTCTAGACCAGAGTGGTCGTGACTTTCAATTGTTATTTATAAACTCATTCTACAAACGTAAATGTTACTGTAACTATGTTACCAAAGATTTAAAATGAATTAAGCTAAATTAACAAGATTAGAAATTTACTCTACTTTTGATGAAATTGAAATAATCTGTATCTCTTTAATCTAAAACCCTATCTATAATATATTACCATATATTACAGAAAGGGCTTTAGTTACACTGATTAAAAATGAAGAAGGATTAAACTAACTTTAATTTTTCTGGATTTGTTGCATTTCTCTCCGTTTGGAGTATAAAAACTCTAAAAATTTAAAAAAACTTATGAAACAATAATACTTTTACCCGGGTAGAGTCACAATATTATAGTTAGGTATACATAGTGTAAGTATACGGTTTTATACGAAAAGGTGTCGTATACGATATCGTATCGTTTCGGTCCCACAAGCTCATAGTCACATGTACAAAAGTATTAATCTGGCGACACGCCAGGCTTTGTGGTAAATTGTATTTGGCACCAACTTCTGGACAATATGCTCATAATTACACAACTTAAGCAATATATTTAAGTTAAGAAAGGTGTGAACGTATGTATTTTGCACAATTGCTTATTAATGTGTATGAAGAAAGAATAATAAATATTACCGTTTAAATTACTTTAAAATACATAATATAAAATATATAATCTTAGCGTACCTGAAGCTATCCACATCGCAGAAGATCGAGACAAATGGCGTAAAATAACTAGGAAATCATAACTCCAAAATGATCACGACCCTCAGCAGTGAGGATTTCGACTTAAGGAGGAGTATATAATCTTAATTTATGGGAAATGCCTATTTTAAAGCAATGTCTTTTTATGTTATGCAGTTTCCATGTCGTGTGAAATATACTTATCAATTTTATTAACGAAGAAATAGCAGCGCTCTTGTGAATTATTTCAAATATAAAGAAGATAATATCTTTACCATACATACAGGTTACACGGTACATCTAGATAACGAAATGAAATGTTACATTTAACGTTGAATTTGATATCAGTATAACGTTATTCAAAACCATCACAAACAATGCATTTCGAATCCTATATATCTAATATTGTGGAACAATACTAGTTTTGCTCGCATTCATAATCTGCATATTGTTTCGACAGGCAGACCAATAACAAATAACAGATAATAACATTTGAACTGAGTTGTTGTTCAATGTTAATAGTTACCTAATAAATCATTTACAAGCGTCTTTTAATATTTGATAACTGTAGGAACTATCGAGCGAATATTTCATTTGCAAAGAGCTGGTATTTTTTGTTAGCTACATTGAAAATTGCTGCGATTCGATACAAATCGTATGCTTTTAAAGAAGGGTCAATTTTTACCTAAACTGAAAATCTGGATTTATTTATTAATCAAGTAAACGTATTATTTAATAAAAATTTAAATGTAAAGCATTGCTACAACTACAGCAGCCCACCAAGAAATGCTAATATCTAACCCGGTTGCAAATGTGTCTTTAAATCTAACAACGCAAAGTAAACTTATACCAATTCAATATATTACTTAACCCGCTGAAAGACTTTGAATAAAACAAAAATAAAATCAAAGAGCTTTTCTCTCCATACATCACGTAGTAACAAAACCGACAAGCCTTTAGTATTCAATCTTAGGCACAGTGCACTCTCTCAATGAGCTGAGCTTTGACTTACAAAGTTCAATTGAAACTGAAAGGATAGTTCAACCTCGTTGCAAAAAGTCCTCGAGGACTTTAGCCTAGTTGTTGGATGATAGGTTTTAAAAGAATTTTTATAAAAGAAGTATGTATCTTTTCGAGTAAATGCTTAAGTTCTGTTTATTAACAGCCTTATTATATTTAGAAATCATCCATATTTCATCGTATTTTTTACTAGCTGTACTCCGCGATTTTACCCGCAGAGCTCCGCTCCTTACTCCTATTGGTCTTAGCGTGATGACATATAAATATAGCCTATAGCCTTCCTCGATAAATGGGCTATCTAACACCGAAAGAATTTTTCAAATCGGACCAGTAGTTTTTGAGATTAGCGCGTTCAAACAAACAAACTCTTCAGCTTTATAACATTAGTATAGATTTTCATTAATATTTATAAATTTCTTGGAAGCTCGTGCACATTTAGTAGCTTTTTCGTAATAAAAATAACCACTATAATTAATTCGATAATATAAATGTGTAATGCATTAGATAATGCACTTCTTCAACATATTCAGAACTACCATTAAAATAATTAAATAGATATCAAATAAATACATATTACATAGACTAGTGGTCCGCCCCGGCTTCGCCCGTGGTACATATTTCGCAATAAAAGGTAGCCTATGTCCTTTCTCGGGTATCAAAATATCTCCATACCAAATTTCATGCAAATTGGTTCAGTAGTTTAGGCGTGATTGAGTAACAGACAGACAGACAGAGTTACTTTCGCATTTATAATATTAGTATGGATATACGTATAATAACACATAAAACCACTTTCCGCTCCATACAATATGGCTCCAACAGATGTTTCTTATTGTTATAAGCGCAACTATTTCGCCATAGAACCTCGTATATTAACTGTGAATATTATCTCGAAAACAAACCAAACAAAATACATAGATACTTTTAGCTAAGCTACATTCAATATTTAATAAAACGAGCCGAGATGAATCATGAAATCCAAACATGAGCATTCCGTGAAAGCAAACCCACGTATATTTTGTTACATAAATTAAATGAATATTTATTTATACGGAATTACTCTTCCTTGTTTATTTACTCGTATATGTCGAATAGTCCGGGATACATCGCCCATTTTTGCAAGTGATTACTATCAAGCTAATTTTTCGTGAGTAGCTTTATTTTGATGAGATGCCCAATAATTTCATGTACAAAACTCTCGATTGTGGTAGCTACCAGAGGAAACAGGGATAAAATATTTTGATTTGATGGTTCTCAAATATTAATTACTAACTGAATGTTTTTTTTTTGTTCAATCTCAAGATAATTATCTAAATTATTCGAAAAAATTTTTGTCCTACAAAATCTATGGTTTGATCAAAGAGTCCCCCTTTCCAATGTGTATCGATAACGAAGTCATCATAAATGATTACTAACCAGCTGATTTTTTTATTTTCACTTATTTAATACTTATATAATTCAACAGACATATTGTCCTACAAATTGCGTAATAAATATTTGAGAACCGTCAAATCAAAAATTTTTATCCTTGTTACCTCTGTAAGCTACCACAATCGAGAGTTTCGTACATGAAATTATTGGGCATCTCATCAAAATAAAGCTACTCACGAAAAATTAGCTTGATAGTAATCACTTGCAAAAATGGGCGATGTATCCCGGACTAGAAATTCTGTAAGCTCGTATTTATTTTGTTTCTTGAATATTGCTTGGATTTCTTGATTATTTTTATCATACATAGTAATCATTATATTAAAATGAATGTTGTAATATAGGTACATAGTTGTATAAGAGACTAGGGGTCCGCCCCGGCTTCGCCCGTGGTACATATTTCGCAATAAAAGGTAGCCTATGTCCTTTCTCGGGTATCAAAATATCTCCATACCAAATTTCATGCAAATTGGTTCAGTAGTTTAGGCGTAATTGAGTAACAGACAGACAGACAGAGTTACTTTCGCATTTATAATATTAGTATGGATTATATAATATCGACAATCACAGTTGACAATACTCATTACATACCTACATAAAACAACATGAAAAAAGTCATATTATTCTTTACATTATACATTCTTTTGAAATAAAATAATATGCCAATAAATCTACAATATGCGTAACAATATTTCAAATGAAGCCAGGTAGCACAAGTAAGCTATACTAATAACCCATCTAATCTCCAAGGGTAGGGTTCAAAGTTAAATTAAGTATTAAAAAGCTTTTATCTACGCTGTTAATTACCACCCTAAGCCTTATAAATGAATTTATAGCACGTGCTCTGAATATTTTGTTTTATTTGTCTTAACGTTTCTGTACTAGTTCTATAAATATCTAAAGTTTTCCATTCCACTATTTTAATATTATAAGAATAAACAAAAATTCGTTTTGTTACTCCTTCTTACGCTACAAAATTAAGCTTATTTCAGAGTAGCTTTCACACATAAACTAGCCATTTTCCCCGGCTTTGTCCGGCTGGACTCGAGATAATAACAGTTTTTTGTCACTCAATCCGCTGCAGCTTTAGCTGTAGCTGTAGAATTTTGAAAATAGGTCAGATTTTAGTTTGTAAAACGAAACAATCGTACAAGTTAATCGTAAAATAAAAATAAATATATTTGTGGTTTAGAATACATGATTAACTAACTACAGATATCTAATACATAGGTATTAATGACAAAAGACCTGTCTGGACCAAAGACCGTCCGAAATGTATGTTTGTGTGTATATGTATATTATATTATTATGTAGTATACTCATCTATTTAATTGTGTATTGTATCTAGTTAAACTTTGCGGGAGCGATTTGACTTTTTTAAAAAAATAAAATTAAATTAAAATTAAACTTATTTAATTATTACTTAACTATAACAAGTGGACGATTTGGAGTCACAAATGTTAATGCCAGAATTACATGCAATGATACAATCAATACCTTATTACGAAACAAATGTTTTTCAATAACTGCTATGCTTATGTTAAATTGCAAGAACTCTCCGGTGGTCTTGCTGAGGCCAGCGGAAAGCTATTGCTCAACCTAACACAGAGGGTTGGGGTGGATGCGTAACTCCTCCCTCCTTAAGTGCGAAATTATCGGTTTGTTCATTTTTAATAACTATCCGATGATTTCGCAGACATGTTACATTTAATATCTTATAACGAAGTAAGTAAAGTAAAAATAGAATTACAAGTACAAAGATTAAAAATAGAGACGTATAGCCTAAAGTAGCACTGAATCTAAAATTTCTTTCACTGTTAACCATTTCACTATCACTGAACACTGATTGCTTTAATATCGTTGACATATATTTAACTTCGTCCAAGTTGATGCCTCGCATATTGAGTACACGTGTACTGGATAATATTGGAGTTCTATTCACAGGTAATTGCGGCAAAACTATAATTTTTGTTGGTTCTACAGGATCATTCTCAGTGATTACTTGGTGAGGGCGAATCGTTATATTCTGGATCTCGATGCTACATGGTTCGTCGATGGTCATTATGTATGTGCCCACGACAGGATATTTGCTGACATCACCATTGCAAATTTGAGTCAGAGTATTTCTGTATTTTGAGAAAAGTATCCAACTTATAGGTGTGATTCTTTGAATTCTTACATTCTCTATATTGATTAGCTGTTGTTCGCAGTGCATTGGATTTCCTTCAAATTTAAGCAGTTGTTCTATGCAAGTAGTTTCAGGATATGGCGTTTGATTTTGTTCATCGCATAGAAATTGTTCTCCAGCAGCGAGCGATCGGCACGGTTTTACAATCGGTAAGTATTTCATCCCCTTTGCCAACAGGTAAGGATATTTAGGAAAAATAGAAAAGGTTTTACTATCGGATTCACGGTACATAGGTATAGAGTATAATTTGTAATAGTTATAAGTATAATTATCTGTAATTGGAACCTCCATTATGAACGTAATCTGGTTTTGTTTAATATACGATTTAACATTAATAGTTTCTTCTAGTTTTACTAAATTTGCCTCACTCGCTTTAAACACTAAATTTTCAGTTTGAGATATAAGAATTAAATGTTGCAACAGTTCAGTAGAATTAATAATACTTTGATGTAATATGGATACTTTACTAAATGCTAGAGCAGTCTCTATTTCTCCTAATTTTATAAAAATAGAACGAAAATTACTAACAAATAAATTTAAAAGGCTTACAACATAAGTAGTATAAACCCAATGATTATCCTTAGATGCTAATTCCTTAATCATAGATTCTACAATTTTTAAACGCTTATCTAATATATTAGAATTTTGATTTAAGACTTCAGTAGAATTGATAAAACTATCGAGCATTTTAGATATTAAGGTAATTTTATTTCTAATGATAGTCTGATCGTTTTCAAGTTTAGCTGTAAGTTTATCGTATCTAATTGCGTCACTATAGTCTAAATTTCCCGTTATAATTTTAATTAAGGAACCCAGAGGGTTGAGGATACCTCTTTTGACGCGTTTGTGTGGAACTAACTGTTCGTATTTCTGAACCGTTATGTCGCGAATATATTCAGCGTGATATTTTGCCACTTGAAAATCGTGTAAGTATGAAATATTCTTATTAATTAAACTATCGAATTCACTGTATTTGCTAATAATAAAATTTAAGTCATCATTTATCTTATCTAAATTTAAAACCTTAATTATAGTCCAATAGTCTGTTTGGAGATATGCTTGCCCTTCTTTCACAGGATAAATTCCCGGGTTATGTTGAAGAAGTTGTAGTTGAAGGGCCAGCGCGGACCTCATCACTATCAGCCAACACCACCTGCGGAGGGCGTTTTACATTTTTAATAGGGACCTTAGTCTTCCGTTTACCAATCTCTATCGGTATAACGTTCCTTGAACCTTGTCCTATAACCTTAGCTTTATGGAATCGCGGCTTATCCTTGCTTTTTCGCTTATTAACGTCTTTCGCAAATATAATTTTTCCTGATGGGAGACTGATTTGGTCTTCACCACCTCTCCTATCCTTTACCTTTTGCTTAGTTTCGATCATTTTCTCTGCTAAATGTTTATATAGAATCTTTAAACGTTTTGCATGGTCCTTAACCAATTGCTGTATATAATGCTGCTCGAAATCAGCGTTAAATAAGCTACCTGAATCCGTGTGACCAAATACGACTTCAAAAGGGGTTAAGCCCGTAACTGAATGAATTGAACTATTATAGGCAATAATTGAATACATCATTACTGATGCTGCATCCGTGCATTTCTCTTCATATTTCGCACATCTATAAATTTCACTAATGGTCGAATGTAAACGCTCAATTAATCCCATTGAATTAGGATTATTAGGTGAGCCGATATGAAGCTCAATTTTATGTAAATTCAAAAATTCTTTCATTAGCTCGTTGTTAAATTCACTACCGGGATCTGAACTAATCTTTCTAGGAGTGCCGTAAAATGAAAAATACTTCATGAGTGCACGCACTACCTCTGCCGTTGATCTATTGTCTATTGGAATGGCTTGACCTAACTTACTAAATGCGTCGATAATAGTTAAGTAATAATTTCCTTCTATCTGAAAAATATCAATAAATATTTCTTGGAACGGCGCGTCTTGTGTTTGAGTTAATTGTAAAATAGGTTTAAAGGGATTACGATCATACTTCATTTTACAACACGTTTCACAGGCATTAATAAGGGCTGAAATAGTTTCCTGCATATTGTGCCAAAAATAATTTCTACGTATACTTGCTAGAGTCTCTTTAATACCGCGGTGACACGTTTTGCCTTGATGGTGTTTTATTATAATAGCCTTTTGTTCCTTCTCATCTTCTATAAAAACTACACGCTCCGTACATTCAAATAACAATACTGTATCCTTTCTAAATAATTCTATGACAATGCTAGTGAACTGTTTGCGATGTTCATCATCTTCGAAATAAATGAAATACTTAACCTTTGGTTTAATATACTCTTTTAAAAATTGTTTTACTAGATCCTGGTTATTAGTAGGCAAGAAAACTTCTAAAACCTTTTGCTTTTCACGTGAAAGGTCGTGAACTTGCATTTCGTTCTTAAACCACGTATATACTAAAATTTGATTTGGTTTTGTGTCTATTGCTTCATGTAATATAGGTATACCGGACGATTCTACAATATTAGCTGAACGAACTGTATCCGATTTCGACGTTACAGATGGTGACCTGACTGGGTAGTCACATGTTCTAGGAGAACTCATCGCCGATAGAGTTTCAGAGTCGGGAATAGATATCGTTTCACTAGAATCGCGTTCTGATATAGTAATTGTACTAGAGTCGTTACGCGTTCTTGGCCTATTGTCTCTATCGTCTATATTAACAACCATAGATTCGTTTTCGTTATCGGAATGCGTAGCGTTAACCCTAATTCTAGACAAAGCATCCGCGTTTAGATTTTGCTTCCCTTTCTTATAAACTATTTCATAATCATAGTCTTGGAGTCGAAGTCGCCAACGAGTCAGTTTACTACTTGTATCCTTTTGAGAGTTAAGCCATGATAGAGGTTTGTGATCTGTATATATCATAAATTTCTTACCATAAAGATAAGGCCTAAAATGTTTAATAGCCCAAACAATGGCTAGACACTCGCGTTTTATGGTGCTATAGCGTGATTCGGTGTCACTTAAGGTGCGGCTTGCATATGCAACGGGTTTATCGCCTCCAATGGGGCCCTGTGATAATACTGCCCCTAACGCAACATTAGACGCATCAGTCGTTAAGATAAAAGGTTTTTCAAAGTCTGGGTATTGCAAAAGTGGTGCATTCGTTAAGAGTTCCTTACATCTATTGAATGCGTCTATGTAATTTTTATCTAAAATGATTTTATTCCGTTTTTTCAGGCAAGATGTTAAGGGCTTCGTTACATGTGCAAAATCTTTAATAAACCGTCTATAGTATCCTATAAGACCAAGGAAGGATTTGATCTCAGTAGTTGTTTTGGGTATCGGGTAATTAAGTACCGCAGTAATTTTATCGTCATTAGGTTTCAGTCCGTCTTTAGTAATAGTATGTCCGAGGTAAATTACTTCTTTTCGTAAAAATTCAGATTTGTCTAGTTGTACCTTTAAGTTTGTCTGTCTGAGTCGGTCAAAAATGGTTCTTAATTTTAATATATGTTCATCTAAGCTAGAGGAGAATACAATTACGTCATCCAAGTAGACCATGCAATGTATTCCCTGTAGCCCTCTTAATATATTGTCCATTGCTCTCTGGAATGTAGCAGGAGCTGTTTTTAGGCCAAATGGCATTCTAAGGAATTCATAGTATCCATACTGAGTGCTGAAGGCTGTTTTCTTAATGTCTCGCTCGTCTACCTCAATCTGATGATAACCACTTGCTAAATCAAGTGTAGTGAAGTAGAGGCTCTTACCAAGTTTGTCCAGTAAGTCAGTAATATTAGGAAGTGGATAACGGTCGTCAACAGTCACGTCATTAAGCCTTCGATAATCAACTACCATACGCCATTTAACTAATCCGGAAGCATCGCGCTTCTTCGGAACTAAATGAACTGGAGCATTCCACGGGGAATGTGATTCTCGTATTACATTGTCTTGAAGTAATTTTTCGACTTGTCTATTAATTTCATCTGCTTGCGCAGGAGCCTGTCTATACGGTCTAACAAAAATCGGGTCTTCGTTTTTGGTATTAATTTTATGTTTAACTTCGTTTGTAAAACTTAATGGGATTTGTTCGCAATAAAATATGTCCCTATATTCGTGACATAGGGCGAATATCTTATTACGCTCTATTTCGCTAGTGTGGTCAAGTCTCAGCTTTGATAAATTATTTTTGAGTAATTCGTCATCTTCGTTGTCGTTGTGTTTGTCGTTATGTACAAAGTTACAATCGGAAGGGTCTGATGTTTGAAGAGGTTCGTTAATTTTCAGAGTCATGGGTGATTCTACGCTATTCTGGATTATTGTTGTCGCATAGCCATTATTACAGTTAACTAGTGCTGAGGGCATTCTTACTCCGGGTTTAAATTCTTTAAAGTCGATTACTGCAACACCTGAGTGAAGGTCGGTAGGAATTTTTACCTTCTGTTCACATCGGGGTGGCAAGTGGATAATATAATCTAAGTTATTATTAATGATGGGGATGTCTGTGTTCCTGGTTCTCAGTAGCAAATGTTTCAGGTCAATTATTGCGTCTATTTTTTTCAGTAGGTCATTACCAATAAGTCCGTCATAGCGTTCGTCTACGTCATACAAATGAAATTTGTGGTCGTCAGGGGTATTTAACGTTGGAAAAAGCGGAATTTCTATAACTTCGTCATGTTGACTGGATGCATGGGTGCTTATAACTTTAAAGGGTTCATCTATACATATAATAAAATCGTAGGAAAGTCAAAACTGTACATTGAATATTTTTTTAAAAGAATACATAATCCATGATCTATAATCGATATAGAAGCCAAAAACATAGTTTTTAGAATTTTTGTCTGTTTGTCTGTTTGTCGGTTTGTCTGTTTGTCTGTTTGTCTGTATGTTTGTCCAGGCTAATCTCAGAAAGTACTGCACGGATTTACTTCAAATTTTGCATGAATATTACTAACAGGTCGGGTCAGGCTGTTATATACATATTATCATGCTATCACCTTCGGGAGAGGAGCTGTGAACCTTTATTTTTCTTACGTATTCCGTGTACTACGACAGCGTACAATATAAAGACTCATGTTTAAATGTTGTTTTTGAGTAAGCCATGCTATTGTCTACCTTTACACTATAAAAACTACATCATTTAAGTAATTTTGGCAGAGAAACAGTATAATGAATCTTAGTAGTATAAAGACAAATTTAAAACAGCGCCATCTATGAGATTTCATTAAAATCAAATCAATTTACATAATATTAACGCTTCTTGGAAATTCATAATATAAATATTATGATGTTGGTGAGGTTGTTTTTTTTAAAGTTAAATAAATAATTCATATCTTCCCAGAGTCCATTTCAGGTGTGCTTATATTTCATGTGAATATACTAAAATTTTATAAGTGAGGGTAGATGTTTATTATTTGATGTCAAACAAGACACCATTACAGTTAATATAGGTAATAGTAGATAACAGTGATTGTGTTCATTCATTACATTTTTATAAATCTTCGGCTTTTTTTTAATTTTCGCATTCTTGCGTTCCCACAAAAGGTAAGTTGTAGCTTTTATATTTATTCTTTATAATTATAATTATATAGTTAGACTCATCTTTATAATTAGTTAAAGTATGACAAAATAAGAAAATGATGAAATTTTATTTTTATGTATAACTTTTACAAGACTATATTAAACACCCAAAGAAAGTCACTTTAGTTCTTGATAAAACTTTATTTGTTAGTAGCTTTTTAATAAACTAAGGTACAGTTATCTTTTGATTTTTTTTATTAACAGATTCAATGTTAATAAAAATTGACGATTTGCGTGAGGATGTAGTGGAAATTAGTAACCTTGCGCGTGGTCAATCATCAATCATCAATACATATAGGTAATAAAATTCTAGAAAAGTGATGTCTGTACAATGAAAATATGTAAAAAAAATTAGCAGGGGTTAAATTATTAAATCGATCCCAAACCCAAAACTGTAGTTAAAAATTTAACTTAAGCTGAGGTAGAAGGGGGAGGGGTCAAATTAAAATTATGCTTACTTCTAGGTAAATTTTCTACATAAATTAATGTCCTTTAAATTATGTCGCATTATATTTTTAACCCCCGACGCAAAAAGATGGGTGATAAGTGTTTGACCGCTATGTGTGTGTGTGTGTCTGTTTGTGTGTGTAATCCGAATTAGATGTGGTTTTGATGTTAGGCAGCATATTTTCCGACGCTGGTTCTTAGATAAAGTTTATCAAAATCGGTTCATCCATTTATTATACCTTTATAGGGGTAAAAGTGGGAATGTGGGAAAAAATATTAGTAATATTTCTATCCAATTCGGTTTATCCATTACAGCTTCTATTAGATTACAGCGGTAAAAGTGGGAATGAACAATAATGGAATGTTGTCAAATAATATACTCAAGCGGTAAGTATATCAAAATATGAAAGAGTAACGTGTGAATTACAATTAGTAATGTTTTATCGAAATCGGTTCATCCGTTTATTACATATAGGGCACTTTAGGGGTGACAGTGGTTAGATAAATAAACCAAATGGAGCATCAAACGACAGGCTATGACGTGTACATATAGGTACAATTAGATAATATGGTTTACATAAAAATCGGTTATCCCATTTACTAGGGGTGGAAAGGGAAGGGTTGAAAGTCTGTTAAAGAAGAGGGGGATATGGGAGCGAGAGGATAGCCACACCCTGGAAATTTTGAACTCTACTCAAAGCCACATAGGCCTGGCCCTTGGCAATTTTTTTTCCTAATGATACCACTTCTTTTGTCACTGTGGTCCATTACAATTTGTGCACGGTTACGGGCACCTTAACCGTGCACAAATTGAAAGATGTCAAGGAGCAACAAACTTATAGATATCAATATGATGTAGGAATGTAATATGGGGGTAGGTCTCGCTTACTTGAAAATAAGAAACCGAAGTTAAATATTTAAAAATTAAAAAAAACCAACGCAACGAATGTAAAGGAATAAATAATAATTTTACAAACTTCCCGACGATCTTTAAAATTAAGTACCATTATAAAAAAAATATAATATATGATATGATAATGATGGTATGGCAGCCCCGACGTCTTTGTTTTTTTATTTTTATAAATATTTAAAATGGTATTTATTAATTTTATTGCACGGTCTAAACGGTTTAGTTCACAGGTTTAGTTACTACAGGCGTGAGACAGGAAAGATGAGCGCTGAGACAAACGTCAAAACGCAAAGGAATAGAATCCGCTATCGATACTAATTGTCATAAGCGTATGATGTTTTGCTAAGGATTTGTTCACCATACCAACGACGTCGACGACCACGAACAAAATTTTCATCCAGTTGTAATATAACAAAATTGTGCAAAACACAATTAAAAATAAAATATTAAAATTTCCTGTCGTTCTGGTGATTGGAATTTTTATATTTGAGATCAACGAATGAAAAAATAGATTATTCGTAGACATGGTGGCTCCTAGAAAAAAAAATATTTGAAGTTTTTTATAGATAATTTTATTATCTACAATTTTGGTAGAAGGTAATTATATGATTAACTTACCGTCTCGGCAAAAAGGCAAAGAACCTATTTCTTCTTTATATATTAATTGTCCTCGAATTTTTTTTATTTCCGAGTACCAAAACTAAACTTCAAATAAATTTTTTCTAGGAGCTACCGTTTCTACGAAAAATCTATTTTTTCATTCATTGATCTCAAAAAAAAAATTCCAAGCACCAGAACGACAGGAAATTTTAATATTTTATTCTAATTGTGTTTAGCACAATTTTGTTAAATTGCGACTGGATGAAAATTTTGTTCGTGGTCGTCGTCGTCGTTGGTAGGGTGAACAAATCCTTAGCAAAACATCATACGCTTATGTCAATTATTAGTATCGATAGCGGATTCTATTCCTTTGCGTTTTGACGTTTGTCTCGGCGCTCAGTTGCTTCACGATTTATTATCAAAAACATCCATACAAGGAAGGAAGAAAAATAAATTTGCTCCCTTCCCCTCTGGTGCCTAAAAATAAATTTTACGTAGAAAATTAATTAGGCATTTATTTTTTTATTTTTTAGCTCAGTTTAGTAATAAATTTTACTAACAGTTCTTTTAATTATTTATGGTAGTACGTGTTTATTCAATAAAAATTAAGTAGTAACTACTATGCAGTCACTATTCCACGCGGACGAAGTCGCGGGCACAGCTAGTATTTTATAAAATTCGGAAAATATTGATAGGCAGTTCGGGGGCTGATGAATGATCGCGTGCTCCCAGTATCAATCATAAATTTGGAATTAATTTCAGGAATATAAATGTGTGGCAATTTCAGATTTGGATCGCAATTTAATTCTATGATTTCTCCTTTGTAGAGGCTTCCGTTTGAAAATTTTCTTCATCAGACGGAGGCACATTAATTTCTTCAGTATCGTCAGTGGGTATATAAATATCATTCTCATCGTATTCGTAATTCGTATAGTCGTAAGGATTATAGTCATAGTAATAATTGTCATATAGTAAATTGTCATTATGTATGTCGGTTTCATTCAGTCTAAAACCTTGCTGAGTTATTTGCGGTCGAGGGGGTGCCGTCCTCATGGAAACGTCAGTAGACTCAAAGCGGTTATTTTGAGGAGGTCCTTGACCGAAATGCTGTGGCTTCATACCAAAAGTTTGAGGGGGCCTATAACCAAGTTGTGGGTTTTGATTAAATGTAGGCCTATAACCAAATTGTGGATTTTGATTTAATGTTGGTCTATAACCAAATTGTGGATTTTGATTGAATGAAGGTCTATACCCGAACTGTGGGTTTTTATTAAACGGTGGCTTATAACCAAATTGTGGATTTTTATTAAACGGTTGTTGGGGTGTGAATTTAAAACCAAATTTTTGAGGTACATTTGGTGTCCCAAAATTAAATCTTTGTTGAGGATTTTGTAAAAATTGGGGCACCGTTGTATTATTATGGGTACGATTGCGCGACTGATATTGTTCGTGGAAATTAACTTCTTCTAACACAATTTCCAGAGCCTGTTCTAATGTATTAGGCGATTTTAGTCTAACAATTCGCACCATACTTTCGGGCAAATTATACAAGAAAACGTTCAGGGCTGTATGATTATAAATCGCAATTTTCGCGCGTTTAATTTCCGTATCTACCGATAAATTAACCTTCGATATTAGTAACGATCTAATATTCTGTATCCTATTGCAAAATTCAAGATAACTTTCCCCGGATTTTATTTTACAGGACTCAAGAGAGATTTTTATGCAATCCTCACTGCGCGGATCCCCAAAATGTTGTTCTAGTAATTCCTTTAGCGCGGGCCAAGTATTAATATCTTCGCGCTCCGATAATAACGCGGCGGCATCGCCTATTAATCTACTAGTTATTGCATGTAAAACGTAAATATTCTGCTCTTCATGCCCTCTAAATTTATTAATTATATATTCGCATTTTCGAAAGAATAAATTCAAAATTCTTTTGTCTCCACCAAAAAGAGGAATAAGCTTTAACATATCACTCGGAATTGTTATTACGTTTACGCTTTCCATGTTAAATAAGTACAGAGTAATTAAAGTTCTGAAGTCTTTAACCAATTACAATAATTTCGAATTATAAAAATCACACACACAGAAATCAATTTAAAACACAATATAAGTAATAAAAATTCTTAAAATATAGCACAATAAAAGAAATATATGTTATCAATTACTATAAAAATTAAAACTTGAAATAAGTTATAAAATCACATATAAAATATAAAAATCATTAATTGAATTACGATCGATTTTGAGATCAATTAAATCAATTAATATTAATATGCAAAAATCATTTAATTTTCTAATTTAAAACTTTTAATTAAGTTACACTCTATAGTTAATTAGTCTGTGCAGAGTTTTATGCAAGACAATTCTTAGAATTTAATACGATATTTCTTATGTATAAGTTATAACTAATTACTGATTTAATAGAATTTCATATTAAAACCAGATCCGTTATAATGCGAGACGTTCAATCCCAAAATAACAGTTAAAAATAATTAAAAGTCAAAATTACACTCTCGTGAAAAGGATATAGGAATATATCAGAAAGGATGGCAAAAAGTTTTACTCACCAACCGATCGTCGATCCCATTATTCCTCGTCGTGGTCGTTTAACAAATTTATATTTCGGTTCTTTTAGGATAGCACGGCCTTTATAGCAATGTTCTAGGGCTAATTTTGAAGACCTCTAGACATGCAGACCTTATATGGCTATCCTACCGGCTGCGCCAGTTAAACTTTGCGGGAGCGATTTGACTTTTTAAAAAAAATAAAATTAAATTAAAATTAAACTTATTTAATTATTACTTAACTATAACAAGTGGACGATTTGGAGTCACAAATGTTAATGCCAGAATTACATGCAATGATACAATCAATACCTTATTACGAAACAAATGTTTTTCAATAACTGCTATGCTTATGTTAAATTGCAAGAACTCTCCGGTGGTCTTGCTGAGGCCAGCGGAAAGCTATTGCTCAACCTAACACAGAGGGTTGGGGTGGATGCGTAACTATCTCTATGTATATATAATTTATTATAAATAGTGTTGTGCACCATCAACCTCAATATATTATGACGTAATTCTCATGATCCTTGACCTAAGGTTGCCTGGAAGAGATCGCTGTATTAGCGATAAGGCCGCCTTTTTGTACGTTTTCTATTGTCTGTGTTTTTTTTGTTATTATTTTGTTTCTGGTGCAAATAAAGTATTTATTCATTCATTCATTCATTCGACCTTAAAATGACAAATGTTGTTAGGACTCCTTTTACAAATAAGTAAATAACAGCGTTAGGGTGTGTTTTCAAGAAATAGAAAATAGAAATAGAAACACATTTATTCCCAAAAAAATGATACAGACAATATACATTAAATTAAAGACAGTAAGTAATACTTATATTAAAAAATATATATATAACATTGTGTGAAGACGTAATAATATTATATTATATCTGTATCACCTCTGGGAAAGGGATTTTCAGATTCAAGTTGATTTTACACATTGTTCTGTACTTATATTATAAAACTAGCTGTGCCCGCGACTTCGTCCGCGTGGAATAGTGACTGCATAGTAGTTACTACTTAATTTTTATTGAATAAACACGTACTACCATAAATAATTAAAAGAACTGTTAGTAAAATTTATTACTAAACTGAGCTAAAAAATAAAAAAATAAATGCCTAATTAATTTTCTACGTAAAATTTATTTTTAGGCACCAGAGGGGAAGGGAGCAAATTTATTTTTCTTCCTTCCTTGTATGGATGTTTTTGATAATAAATCGTGAAGCAACTGAGCGCCGAGACAAACGTCAAAACGCAAAGGAATAGAATCCGCTATCGATACTAATAATTGACATAAGCGTATGATGTTTTGCTAAGGATTTGTTCACCCTACCAACGACGACGACGACCACGAACAAAATTTTCATCCAGTCGCAATTTAACAAAATTGTGCTAAACACAATTAGAATAAAATATTAAAATTTCCTGTCGTTCTGGTGCTTGGAATTTTTTTTTTGAGATCAATGAATGAAAAAATAGATTTTTCGTAGAAACGGTAGCTCCTAGAAAAAATTTATTTGAAGTTTAGTTTTGGTACTCGGAAATAAAAAAAATTCGAGGACAATTAATATATAAAGAAGAAATAGGTTCTTTGCCTTTTTGCCGAGACGGTAAGTTAATCATATAATTACCTTCTACCAAAATTGTAGATAATAAAATTATCTATAAAAAACTTCAAATATTTTTTTTTCTAGGAGCCACCATGTCTACGAATAATCTATTTTTTCATTCGTTGATCTCAAATATAAAAATTCCAATCACCAGAACGACAGGAAATTTTAATATTTTATTTTTAATTGTGTTTTGCACAATTTTGTTATATTACAACTGGATGAAAATTTTGTTCGTGGTCGTCGACGTCGTTGGTATGGTGAACAAATCCTTAGCAAAACATCATACGCTTATGACAATAATTAGTATCGATAGCGGATTCTATTCCTTTGCGTTTTGACGTTTGTCTCAGCGCTCATCTTTCCTGTCTCACGCCTGTAGTAACTAAACCTGTGAACTAAACCGTTTAGACCGTGCAATAAAATTAATAAATACCATTTTAAATATTTATAAAAATAAAAAAACAAAGACGTCGGGGCTGCCATACCATCATTATCATATCATATATTATATTTTTTTTATAATGGTACTTAATTTTAAAGATCGTCGGGAAGTTTGTAAAATTATTATTTATTCCTTTACATTCGTTGCGTTGGTTTTTTTTAATTTTTAAATATTTAACTTCGGTTTCTTATTTTCAAGTAAGCGAGACCTACCCCCATATTACATTCCTACATCATATTGATATCTATAAGTTTGTTGCTCCTTGACATCTTTCAATTTGTGCACGGTTAAGGTGCCCGTAACCGTGCACAAATTGTAATGGACCACAGTGACAAAAGAAGTGGTATCATTAGGAAAAAAAATTGCCAAGGGCCAGGCCTATGTGGCTTTGAGTAGAGTTCAAAATTTCCAGGGTGTGGCTATCCTCTCGCTCCCATATCCCCCTCTTCTTTAACAGACTTTCAACCCTTCCCTTTCCACCCCTAGTAAATGGGATAACCGATTTTTATGTAAACCATATTATCTAATTGTACCTATATGTACACGTCATAGCCTGTCGTTTGATGCTCCATTTGGTTTATTTATCTAACCACTGTCACCCCTAAAGTGCCCTATATGTAATAAACGGATGAACCGATTTCGATAAAACATTACTAATTGTAATTCACACGTTACTCTTTCATATTTTGATATACTTACCGCTTGAGTATATTATTTGACAACATTCCATTATTGTTCATTCCCACTTTTACCGCTGTAATCTAATAGAAGCTGTAATGGATAAACCGAATTGGATAGAAATATTACTAATATTTTTTCCCACATTCCCACTTTTACCCCTATAAAGGTATAATAAATGGATGAACCGATTTTGATAAACTTTATCTAAGAACCAGCGTCGGAAAATATGCTGCCTAACATCAAAACCACATCTAATTCGGATTACACACACAAACAGACACACACACACACATAGCGGTCAAACACTTATCACCCATCTTTTTGCGTCGGGGGTTAAAAATATAATGCGACATAATTTAAAGGACATTAATTTATGTAGAAAATTTACCTAGAAGTAAGCATAATTTTAATTTGACCCCTCCCCCTTCTACCTCAGCTTAAGTTAAATTTTTAACTACAGTTTTGGGTTTGGGATCGATTTAATAATTTAACCCCTGCTATTTTTTTTTACATATTTTCATTGTACAGACATCACTTTTCTAGAATTTTATTACCTATATGTATTGATGATTGATGATTGACCACGCGCAAGGTTACTAATTTCCACTACATCCTCACGCAAATCGTCAATTTTTATTAACATTGAATCTGTTATTAAAAAAAATCAAAAGATAACTGTACCTTAGTTTATTAAAAAGCTACTAACAAATAAAGTTTTATCAAGAACTAAAGTGACTTTCTTTGGGTGTTTAATATAGTCTTGTAAAAGTTATACATAAAAATAAAATTTCATCATTTTCTTATTTTGTCATACTTTAACTAATTATAAAGATGAGTCTAACTATATAATTATAATTATAAAGAATAAATATAAAAGCTACAACTTACCTTTTGTGGGAACGCAAGAATGCGAAAATTAAAAAAAAGCCGAAGATTTATAAAAATGTAATGAATGAACACAATCACTGTTATCTACTATTACCTATATTAACTGTAATGGTGTCTTGTTTGACATCAAATAATAAACATCTACCCTCACTTATAAAATTTTAGTATATTCACATGAAATATAAGCACACCTGAAATGGACTCTGGGAAGATATGAATTATTTATTTAACTTTAAAAAAAACAACCTCACCAACATCATAATATTTATATTATGAATTTCCAAGAAGCGTTAATATTATGTAAATTGATTTGATTTTAATGAAATCTCATAGATGGCGCTGTTTTAAATTTGTCTTTATACTACTAAGATTCATTATACTGTTTCTCTGCCAAAATTACTTAAATGATGTAGTTTTTATAGTGTAAAGGTAGACAATAGCATGGCTTACTCAAAAACAACATTTAAACATGAGTCTTTATATTGTACGCTGTCGTAGTACACGGAATACGTAAGAAAAATAAAGGTTCACAGCTCCTCCCCCGAAGGTGATAGCATGATAATATGTATATAACAGCCTGACCCGACCTGTTAGTAATATTCATGCAAAATTTGAAGTAAATCCGTGCAGTACTTTCTGAGATTAGCCTGGACAAACATACAGACAAACAGACAAACAGACAAACCGACAAACAGACAAACAGACAAAAATTCTAAAAACTATGTTTTTGGCTTCTATATCGATTATAGATCATGGATTATGTATTCTTTTAAAAAAATATTCAATGTACAGTTTTGACTTTCCTACGATTTTATTATATGTATAGAAGTTAAAGTTTGTGAGTTTGTGGATCTATTGAAATGGTTTAAGAAAATATTTTACCGATAGCCACGTTATATGCGAGTGTCATAAACTATAGATAATTTAATTTACTTTTATCCCAGGTCAACCCGAGCGCAGCCGGGATAAGTGGCTAGTATATTTCTAAAGTCAATTCACGTATACTAAAAGTGAACATGGATAAAAATCGAATTTACGTTCTGGATATAAATAAGATTATTCGGTAAACGAACCGCAGCTAAATTGAAACCTAATACCAATTAGGTTTCTATTTCAACGATATAAACCTAATTGATATTAGGTTTTGTTGTTGTTATTGAAAATAAACGTATTTATTAGGTTACCAAAGGGGTAATTATTATATTTCATTTTATTGTAGACTCTACGTTGTTTATTTTGGGTAATTTAAATATTTATTTAAATAAGAATAGGTACTATGTCTTAAAAGTAAAATTTGAAAACCTATCCAGGGTTTTATTTCCTAGTGTACAATTTTAATTAACAAGCATCAGTTTCTAGTTTTAACCGATGGACCGGAATTAAATATTTAATGTGAGTGTGTGTGTGAAGTCCCACGTCCCCAAGTGGGGTAAGGGACATACATCTGTTTCACTGATCGATTTTCTTTAGAGACAAGTAGGTGATCAGCCTTCTGTGTCATGCCAGACCGAGACATATTTTTTTCTTCGTCTCCACCAGGAATCGAACCCAGGACTCCTCGGTTCTACGCTCACGCGTCAACCACTGTACCAAGGAGGCGGTCAAAAATTTAATACCTCTACATAATTCGATTTACAATTTATTACGAATTTCCAATAATACTATACCTACTTCAATAAAACCCTTTATTCACCTTCACTGAAATAGCTTAAGTTAGCTATAATTAATGATGATTAATTACAATCGCCTTAACCAGCAGTCAGCACTGCTGAATTGTATAATTATGCCTACTGGGGAGAAATTATTACGCTATGTAAGTAACGCTTGTTACATTTTGGTCTTTAGGAAATTTAGGTCGCTTGAAAGAAAGATTCGTTGGTGGTATGACATTATGTTATGTATTAAAAATCTTTAAAGACTTTTACGTGTATAGGTGAAAAAATGAACAGGTTCTGAACGTAAATCAATTAAAAGGTTCCAAATAGAGTGGTGGTACTGTAAGGGCCGGCGCCCACTGCCGGCATGACGTGTCTTGCTTTGGGGTCGAGGAATTATGATTGCTAGCTAGTTGAAATAAGGTTGAAACTTATGCAGCATTAGTGGGGCTTTTAGCAGGATGCCACGGCATGCCGCGGGATGCCATTGCACGCCGCGGGATGCTCTGCCGTGCCATGCCGTGCCGTGCCGGCAGTGGGCGCCGGCCCTTATGGTATTGAGTTTACTGTGTCCATTACTGTTTATAATTTATCTTAGTAATTTATGTAGTCCAATCTGTTCGTGAACTGATAAACTTTAACAATAAAATCCTTATTAATAGATAGGTAGGCTATACTTATATTTTAAAGCAGAAGAGTTTGTTTGTTTGAACGCGCTAATCACAGAAACTCCTGGTCCGATTTGAAAAATCCTTTGGGTGTTGGATAGCCCATTCATCGAGGAAGGCTATAGGCTATATTATATGATATATAGCCTATAGCTAGCCACGCTAAGACCAACAGGAGCGGAGCCACGCGGGTGAAACCGCGGAGCGCAGCTTGTACGAAGATAATGTTTTAACATTAGACTTATAACATTGCATGTCTCTTTTTTTATTATACATTTATCTGTTTATAGATCAATATTTCTTTATAGAGACATGCATGCGGCGGTGTGTGGTGGAAAGCCCGGGCTGTGCGACGCCATGCGGCCCGCCAGCGGCGCTGAGCTGCTTCGATATTTGAGGAAGGTGAACTTCACAGGTACGTCACTTTATTGTATACTAGCTGTGCCCTGCGGTTTTACTCGCAGTGCTCCACCCCTGTTGGCTTAGCGAGATGATAAATATATAAAAGCCTTACTCGATAAATGGGCTATCTAACACCGAAAGAATTTTTCAAATCGGACCAATAGTTCCTGAAATTAGCGCGTTCAAACAAACACTTCAGCTTTATAATATTAGTATAGATGTATGTTTTAGATAAATGGTAAATCTGTTGCTTTGTTAATAACCTAGGCTGTATGTAAAATGGCGGCGTTTAACTTTTCTTAACCGACAAACTGCTGCTGCTGCTATATTAAAGGTATAACTGGATATTGTTCAGGAACATAGTTAATTAATGGTGCTGTTTAAACGGATAAATGGAAAAGTTGAATAAATATTATTCTTTATCGATACACTGGAAGGCGACAAGAATGTCAAGATAAATAGATAGATGGAAGTTTATTCCAGAAAAAGGGTTCAACCAGAAAAATGATAAAATAATATAACAGTAATGGGAAAAGTCCTTTTACTGTTGTGTTATACTTAATATAGAGCATTTTTATACAGCCGCTTTGGGCGAGACTGCGGGTAATAAATATTTTTATACACAACTTATCGTAACAAGTTGAGGTCAGAATTACGTACTTGTTTGAAAATTGTGTAGTTACCGTTCCTGTGAGATTTCCGGAATGAAAAGTAGCCTATGTCTTATTTTGGGGCTTCAGCTACCTACATTGCAAATTTCATTGTAATCTGTTCAGTAGTATTTGCGTAACAAACATTCATCCTCACAAACTTTCGCATTTATAATATTAGTTGGATAGTGCAGATTGAAATTCCCTTTTGTTATAATTAACTGAGATTTCCTAAACAGGTCTGAGCGGTGATGAGTTTCACTTTGACGCAAACGGTGATGGACCAGCTCGGTACAATATTCTGCACTTCAAACAGGTATTTAAATTTATTTTATTTCATTTAAAAGGAGAATGGGCAAATTGGGCCTGAAACTTTGGCTAAGACCAATACACACGAAATATTGTTTTTGTGATAGATCATTACACATAACTTACGAAAAAAATAAAATAAAAAAATAAATCAACCGGGTTCTTGTACAGTCAAGGCAAAAAGTTTTATTTATTTGGCTATTATTTTGCGCACAATAACGGTGTTTTTAATTCGAGTGAAGTAAATATAAATCTAAATGTCACTGAAGTGACTGAGTTTAACCACAAAAAACGTCTAACTACGTTGAATTATAATAAACACGGTATCTAGGTACCTGTTACAAAACATAATATTAGTGTATTTCGGTTATTAGAAGGCTTAAGATTAGTACGTATTTGTAAGTGAAAGTGAATTGGAGTAACATAAAGATATTGTCATTGTCTTATAACAGTTATTTATTGCAAAAAATATTGTACACAAAGAAATAAAAATTGATGTGACTGTACAAAAACCCGGTTGATTATTTTTTTATATATATTTTTCCCGTTATGTATGTGTTATGATCTATTATAAAAACAATATCTCATGTGTATTAGTCCAACTCAAGGGTTCAGGCCCAACTTCCATAGTAAAATGCCCATTCTCCTTTAATTTATTTTCCTAGATATTTACTACACGTCATGTACTCCATTATTATGATTGTTTTCTAAGGTGATATTTTAGGCAAATAAAATACAGAAACGAAAGAAAATTCGAACATAATATTAAACTTACTTTTATCTAAATCTTAAATATAAATAATTTTCAATCCACAACTCAAATGCTTCTCTCATTTAGGTGTCGCGAGGCGTCTACCACTGGGTGAAGGTGGGACAATATCTAGATGGGGAGCTGCAGCTTAATATTGATGGTAAGTTTTTATTTTATTGATTTATTTGTTTCTGCTTATAAGTGGTTGAAAATATATGTTACTATGCGTTAATTATCTAATAAAGTCTTGATAAACTACAAATTACTTCCTTCTGAAAATTTGTATCATTTTTTATCCCGACTACAATTAGGTATACAAAAAATATAACATTCCATTCTTTCGTTGGGACGTGCAAACAGAAAATCGTTCACATAAATAAATTTAAAAATTATTAATTTACCTTAGCACTAACAGCATCAAAATGGTCGGTAAATTCAGAATTATTATACAAAGTAAATTTTTGTAACAAACTCCCATAAAATACGTGACTCAAACAACTCAAAATCCTAATTCTAAAATTCGATTTCAAACTGACGAGTTTCCAAGTCACGATCCACTTTCCCCAATTCGGTTACAATCAAATCCCTAAATTGAGAATTTTTAATTATTGCTCGTTCGCTCTGCAAATTTAAGGTACTCTCAGTATTGAAAAAACCCTAATTATTCTTAAGGGACTAGTAAATTTCGAACTTTTCATTAGAAATTTGGTAATATATTTACATAGGAAGACAATTTTAAGTTGGTCTTAGAAATTATACATTCTTGTTATTTTAATACCTACATTCTTTCTTTGATTATTAACTTAAACAAAGAATATCCAGAAGCTGTAAAAATTGGCCATTAATATTTCTTTGCTGAACCAATTTTCATGAAATTTAGCACACACATAGAAGGTAACTTGGATTAACACATAGGATCATCAAGGACACATAGGATATCCCGAAAATTCCACGGGAACGAGAACGTCTTTTCCTTTGATCACGCGGACGAAGCTGCGGGTGAACAGCTAGTAATCTTACTACAATATACAATATATTATTTTAATTATTTAAGAAGTTCACTCCCTTCGAACGTCCATCACTCACCTGTCTAAATACCTCAATGTTTTATGCACAGAGGTTTTATGTCAAATTTAGTTTGCTAAAAATATATCATGTGTGGGCTTGATGTATTATGTAGGTAATCCTCCTATTCATTTGAGGCTTCTTTTGAATAATAAAATTAATTTGTCTGATATGTTTTTAAAATAATTCTCGAAAGTTTTGAAGTGTTTTCGTTTTCGTTGTTTCATTTCTATTTTAATTAGGAATATACTTACTAATTTAACCTTTTTTAACTAATAATCTTCTAAAATTGAGTAAGTAAAATTTTATAACAAACAAAGAGAAACTTAATACAACAAAGAGAACTTTATTATTACAAAGTAAAGACATGTTGTCGAGATTTAATGTCCTTTCGTTAAAAGTTTCCAAAGCAGTTTTATTAAGCAAATAGTCAACAAGCATTAAGCAGTAAATGCAATCTTAATCACTCGTTTGAGCGCGGGTTTATGATATCGTAACGACATTACTTTTATGAAGTTTATTTGCTTTGGTCGTAAACTGTTGTTCGCATTTGACCTACCAATTATATTTAAGATCAAAATTAAGTTTGTTTTTCTTTTCTTATTTTAGAACTTGCGTATTGCACTAAAGGTTATAAATATTATATAAACATAATTATGTCATAGGAACAATGCTAAACAAATATATTAAGACATGTAAAATACTAATTGATCTTTTAAAAGAATTCATTGCAAATTATAGTTCACAAGTACTGATTTTAAAGTATTTTCAAACATAAAAGTAGTGAATCGAATAGTATTTTTTTAAATCGCGCAATGTTTTACAATTAAATCAGAAAATATCGTACGGTCGTTAAGTAAACCGACTCTCACAAAGAGTAGTCAAGTCTCGTTGAGCCGAGAGCGAAGTAATTTTACCTTACAATGTTTGGAAAATTAAATTGTCGTATCTACAATCTAGGACATTTCTCACAAATTACTATGAAATTTGTTTTTCTATATTCCATTCGAAAATGAACTCTATTGATATATTTTTACCGTTTTACTTGTACAAGTAATGTTTTTACTTTTGAGTCGAATAATAAGAATTTAGTTTGTATATCTGAGTAAGTGATTTTGAGAACCATTTAACCACTACATATTTTATTTGCTGCAGAGTGCAGGTCTGTTTTGGTACAATTTTTTTTTTCACATTTTAACCTATATTATAATATCAGTTGACGTAACTTCCTTATTATAAAAACATTTTGAAATAAAACGTTGCAAAACAATTCTATTCTAATGGCGGTTGCACATTAGTGTCGTGACTTCGCGGCGTGGCGGTCTTACTACTTACTCTTATACTTCATGATTTTTATGGTCTTACTACATACTTATACTTTATGAGACATTATCAACTATAACTTAACACTATGATTCAGACATCCAGTTCAAATGGGGTGAAGCGCACCCGCCGGAGTCGGTGTGCAGCGCGGAGTGCGAGCTGGGGCAGGCCAAGCAGTACGTGGAGGGCGAGAGCTGCTGCTGGCACTGCTTCAACTGCACACAGTATGAGGTATGGTATATATTAGTGGAGTGAATATTCTGGATTTTATTAAGGACATATTGGATATTGATTAACTTGGGTTTTGATAGATATAAAATTTTTATCTTTGCAAATTTTTCAATAGTAACATGAAACTACATTGTAAACCATCAATTAAATTTATATATAATCCACATGAAAACGATATATAATTTATTACATACTAAGTTATATCAGCATATCTGCATCAGCTGCAGATCCTATCCTACAAGTCAAAACTATTCAAAATTGTCAACAATTGCTTGTATGACAAGAAGCAACTCGGTCAGTGTGGACATGGCTCGGCTGAGGAAAATGGCGGCTCACGCATTATCCTTCTTCTTTTCTAAATGTTTTTGTGCGTAACAAAAAAATGTATGCGTGTACTAGAGTACACACGTAAGAAGTGAAACTTCTTTATGACCTTAAAAATGTCACGAGTATGGCGTAACGCAAAAATGTCACGCGTACGGCGTAACGCAAAAATGTCACGCGTACGGCGTAACGCAAAAATGTTACACTAAATTTTTGTCCAACCCTGATAAAGAAGTTTCACTTCAATTATTAACTTTGATGTATGTATTAAGCTTTACTTAGAAAACCACACTCATTAAAAAAGTGTCCAATTCATATAGATCCGCTCGCCGCTAGTAGAGACAGCGTGTGTGGTGTGTCCGCGCGGCGCGCTGCCCGACGCCACGCGCACGCGCTGCCGGCCCATCCCCGAGCAGTACCTGCGACCGGACTCCGCCTGGGCCATCGGCGCTATGGCCTTCTCCGCTAGTGGGATACTGCTTACTGCGTGAGTTTGATACTGCAGTACACTGCACAATAAAACATTCATGATACTGCAATACGTAGCAATGCACTGTACTGTGCTACACTGTACTGTAGTACACTTCATAACAATACACTGCACTGCAATACAAGATATTACACGATACTGCAAAGCTGGCTGCTACACTAGACTACACTACAGCACACTGCAAAGCAAAACCTTACACGATACTGCAATGCACTGTGCTACACTATACTACACTGCACTACACCATAATACACGTCCCTGCATTGCCCTGCACTATACAAAAGAATAATGCAATACACTTAACATTGTACTATAATACACTTCAATACATAACATAGAAACTAAACACACTAGACAACTTTACACTACACTACTGCATTGCTCTAAATGGCACAGTAGTGAACTACGCTGTACAACACTATACGGCACAAAATTAGTACATAAATAACATTTCTGTACTAGTTTGATTGCAAAAGCTTGTTACTATTATTGTTAAACTTGTTATTTTTATGCTGTTACCTAACTACCATAAAAGTTAAATTATTAAGCTAAATATTTGCTTAGTAACAACACTCCTACAATACTTGTGAAGAATGTAGTTTTATTGTAAACCTTTCCTCAGTGGGACGATACAACCGTTTACGATATACAATAACAACAATTTTCCAATGAACAAAATAGAACGAAAAATCTCACATAATATCTATAATTCGCTCCACCTGAATTCGATTGATATAAACCCACAAAAAGTCCAAAAATTCTATTCGCACGTGTAGATAGCAAAAAAAACTATAATATATACGGTTTCTAAAAGTGAATAGAGGCGTAGAAATTTTATTTTTGCGTAGTAACAATAAAATTCCCTGGCAAATTGGTATGCGGGTCCCATTTGAGCTCAAATAAAAAGTACCTACTAGCTTGTTATTTCTAAAACCGATTCGAAAGATTTTTTATTAAATATTCCGAAGCTCGACGTGGAATGGAATTTATTTTACATAAAATCCATTAATTGCATACGTTTTTATTTTTAAGTTGGTTTTCAAACTAATGAACGCTGTATAAAATAAAAAATAGCTTGTAAAATCGAGTTCTATTTGCTGATGCTGAGCTATTTTTATCAGCATTTTTTCTGCAATATTTTATCGAACATAGTTTACAAATACTAAAATATAAATAGAGAATAAAATAAAGGTAATGTTTAGTAAAACGAAATGAAACAATTCTCAAAGTTTTCAATAAAATTTAATGAATAAGGTCTCTACGGAGTAATTAACTTTCCGACTAAATGCCTATTTCTTAATTCACAGAATACAGGCTAACTAACAGCTTCTGTTCAATTTGCTACACTGTTAAATTAATGAGAAACGAAATTATCATTCAGAATACTAATCAAGGTATAGAGCGTATTTCATGTTATGGAAATGAACCTAAAATTAAATAATTTGGAAAATCCAAAAGTGCACGCCTCATAATTTTTTTTTAATAAATATTTATTAATTATTATTTTTGTTTATTTAATAACAATTAAACCACATCGAATCAGACCCTGAAAAATGAAAGGGTTCTATTCCTGAGCATACTCAAGCGTAAGAGAAAAAAAAGACTCGATTAGTAAAGTATTTCGGTCGCTATCGTGTTAACAAGAAAAAGGATCCGCACATACAGACACACGGACGTCCAAGGCAGAACTTTTTTAAACTGTTTTTTAACTAGTTTAAATAACAAAAATGACATCAAAAATATCATGAACGTTAAAAATAGTGTTTTTTCTTAATATGTGTGTGTATGTATTATCTTACAAGTGCAATGTATGATACATAAAGACATTTTAAGTTTGAAAAATCAGATGTTTTGCGCGAAGTGACAGTAGTACCCACCTCAACGCTTCGCTTATGAGGCGTGCAATAGATATACTTAATTTTAGGTTCATTGGAGATTAAATAGATATTACTTACTATGCCTATTTTAGAAGCTGTTTTTCTTAAACTAATGACTAATACTTAGATACGATGTCTTTTTAAAATATTATTTTTAGTAGAGATCATTAATTAACCTACATCTTTAAATTAAATTGATTTAAAATTAAATAATTATAATAATTTAAACGAACACAATTCATTACAGACCAAAATTGCAGGTATCTTTTATATCTAAGAAAACATCCAACAATTATAACAATTTAGGCACCTACAAAAATATAACAATCAGGTAACATAATATGATATACCAAACCTTTCCAAAATTGCACGGAAATCGTTCAATATCATAATATTATCCCTTACGCTATTTTCATCCGGCTTACAATCTAAAACCGATCAACAATGCTCGAAATCTGTCAAGAAACAGAAAAACCGATAAAGCGGATGTTGAAATACGTCGACCGCGGGAAGGGGTCAATTATCGACCGTCAATCGGTACTTTTGAACCGGAATAGAATTCATACTTTGACCCACGGTTTTGATTCATTCAAACGTAGGTACATTTTAAATGCTTTTCTACACTAATATTATAAAGAGGAAAACTTTGTTTGTTTGTTTGTTTGTTTGATTGTAATGAATAGGCTCATAAACTACTGGACCAATTTTGATGAAATTTGGCACAGACAATCTTTAGACCCTGAGAAAGAACATAGGCTACTTTTTATTGCAAAATATGTACCACGGGCGAAGCCGGGGCGGACCGCTAGTCTTTAATATTTTCATGGACTCCTGAAAACTATTGATTGTATTTGTTTTACGTTGTGTATTAAGCTTCTTGTAAACGCTGTGTAATCTTAATTCCAATAATACAATAAATTCGAATATAATTTACTACAAAAACTCATGAAAATGTAAATTAATTTTAAAAGTCTCGTGAGGAAATTAAGTTTAATTTTAATTTCATTTTGAATTTAATGGATTTTATTTAACACGACGTTTGATAACTTTCATGTCACAACCAATAACCATGCACATTGTAAAGTTTTTGACACATTCAATATTAAAATTATAATGTTTTTTAATATTTTTTTAAACTTACGCAGTCTCATCTACCTATTGTAAATAAATATTGTAAATAGATTTATTTATAACTCTACTATTTATTAGAATTTCAAATATATAGTTAACTAGCTGCTCCGCGCGGTTTCACCCCCGTGGCTCCACCCCTGTTGGTCTTAGCGTGATGATAATATCATCACGCTAAGACCAACTATATATATATAGCCTATAACCTTCCTCGATAAATGGGCTATCTAACACCGAAATAATTTTTCAAATCGGACCAGTAGTTCCCGAGCTTAGCGCGTTCAAACAAACAAACAAACTCTTCAGCTTTATAATATTAGTATAGATTTTCAATTATATTACCATTCAAAAGATAAATATATATGGCTAAGATAATACAGTACCTACTGTATAATATTATAATGTATAAATTTTATTTTCCGTGTATAATATTTACCTATACATTTTCTGACAATTTTTGAAGTGAAACTTCTTTAGGTGCCTTGAGAGTAAAATTGCAAAGGCGCGTCATAGCAATACTGTCACGTCATGGAATAGGCGACGATATCTTTGAATCTTGCCAAAAAAGTTTCTTTTTGTTCTCTATGTTCTTTCTCAGGGTCTAAAGATTGTCTGTGCCAAATTTCATCAAAATCGGTTGAGAGGTTTATGCGTGAAAACCATACATACATAATTAAAAACTTTTCCTCTTTATAATATTATAGTATAGATTGTCTTTTTCTTTTTGTTATATTGTCTGTTTTTATTTGGTGCTCAATAAAGTGTATTTATTATTAAAGTGAAACTTTTATTACATCGTCTCAAACTTTTTGGTCTGTGTAGCACATGTCGCGTGTATCGCGGCTGCCGAGTAGGTATAGCCGACCGTCACGCGACATGCGCTACACGAAGCAGTGTTCGGAACCGTTCGAACAGTTTCACTTTTACCGTGGTTTCATAAAACCACACAACGTTTTTATTATTTATTGATGTGCGACAGTTTCGTGTTCGGCGTGTGGGTCCGTCACGGCGGCACGCCGGTGGTGCGCGCGAGCGGGCGCGAGCTGTCGTACGTGCTGCTCGCCGGCATCCTCATGTGCTACCTCGTCACCTTCGCGCTCGTCTTCCGCCCCACCGACCTGCTGTGCTCCATACAACGGTATGTATTATAAAATTAAAAAAAAGAGTTTATTTTCTCACATCAGTTACATAAATAAGTTTACACATTTTCAGTACATATAAATAAGTGTGAGACTGGTGCCTAAACTAAACTAGGTAATAAAAATTACTTGTATTTTAGGTCACATTTTATATACACACAAACATCCGGAATACACACACGTACACACACAGGTACACAAACGCAAACTCAAACATATATTTATTCAATTAGACTTCTTCTAGAAGCACTGTTCAATCATCATTGCATATTTTTAACATTTAAGTACCACCGATTCGGAAAGTAGGTATCTATGGAGAAGACCCGGCAAGAAACTCCATAATTGCTCTTTTAAAATCATGTCAACACACAACGAAACAAATATAGTTTAAAGTAACGTTCAACGTATTATATGAACGCCATTTAGCTTAGTCGTTGGTATTGAAGTACCTATACGAATTATATGAAGTATGCTTAGAGGCTTGGAGTACAAATGAAACAACCGTTCGGTTATAAGGTGTATTCAAGACTGTCTTAGAGCGTATACGCACTATGCGGGTAGCCGCATTGCGGGTAGCCGTCCGGCTGACCGCAAGCACAATTATTTACGGAATATTCATTTCTATGCGCACTGTGCGGTCTGCGGTAGCCGCATCGCAGTGCGCATAGAAATGAATATTACGTACATAATTGTGCTTGCGGTCAGCCGGACGGCTACCCGCATAGTGCGTATACGCTCTTACACTACACACAGGTGCACACAATATAACATAATATAACATTAAGGTACATATATGTAGCTTAATGTTATATTATGTATATATACTTATATATATATATATATACTTACTTATACTTACTTACTTATATATATATACTTAATATAATTCATATAGGTACTTCAGTATGTATAAGGCAACCGTCTTCTTGTGGACGTTTGGAAAAAGTAAATTATGTCATTCAATAAACGAGCTAGTCATTCAATCAAATAGCAGATTCAACCAGATGACGGCGACATATACACTAGTACCTATACCATCATGCTCTGTCACATACAGCAGTCAGTAATAAACTACACACGCATTGATCTAGCCAATTCGTATTCTATTAAAAAACAACTCTACACTTAAAATTTTTCAGTAACTAACCTCAACAGAAGTCATATATATACATATTTCTAACACTGCAAGAATTCCAATGGATACAGCCAATGCAAAAAAGATCCAACGTTTTTACTAACATGAATAGTCTTTACAATTCTCTTCATTCAAGTGAGCCTTTATACAAATGAATGAATGAATCGTTATTATATTCCTCCG